>NW_012123376.1:4142758-4181341 GCF_000951035.1 Colobus angolensis palliatus | reverse complement strand
TGGAAAACATTCATTTATTAAATAAACCAATAACCATAGACTACCCTGAGTAATGTATATTTTGGAGGTAATATCGTGACAAAATCATCTGAAATTTCTTCTTAAAATAATGTTAGTTCTTTGAATTTATGTCAGTAATTTTTTAACAACATGATTATTTAAGAAGCTATAAATTGTTTGACACAACCAGAAAAGAAATAAGGATTTTTATTTATGCACTGCAAATTAGAAAAAATATAAGGGATTGTGGTATATCATGCAAAATATATATTCACTGGAACACCTAAATATTGTAAACAGTTCCTTGATGATCTGCTAGTGTCAGAAAAAAAAAAAAAAAAAAACTTACTGTATCTGAGATCAGGTAATGAAGTAAAGAATACTATTCCTACTATTTATGGGGAGGAAACGCAATCAGATGATGAAGGCAGTTGTTAAGCATGATGTGAGTTTGATGAGGATGGTATGAGGCAAGCAAATCCAGTTTGGAGTGTTATTTATCTCAGGCTATCTTTCTTCAATTTTTTATAATTGTTTACCCATTTTTTCAATAAAATGTGAGCAAAAAGAGAGCTGTGAGGCTGTAGCTACATGATTCTGAAACAACTGATGGAAAGTTAAAGTGGTCCCATAACAACCATATTTTCTTTTATTCAAGAAATGATAAAATTATTCAGTAATTATTTGCTACGGACTCATCTTTTCTACTGTACAATTAGCTATTCAAAAGAAAAACTCAATATTCAGCAATGCATACCTCAGGCTCCAGAGTTTGGCATTTGATGATCAATAAATATTAGCTGGATGGATGAATGAATGAATGAATGAATGAAATCACTTGCAAATGAATGAATTGGTTTATGTGCATTGGAGCAAGGAAAAAGTATTGCTGCTTCCTGGGGAAAGAAACTGCATTCTTCAATGGATGAATTAAATAACTTGGAATTAAATAGCTATATTATAGCTATGTTAAATATAAAAATATTAGGTAAAAGTATTTAGATAACCAAACAAATTATTAAGTTCTCTACTTGCTTATTTTTTATCAGTATGTGATTTTCTTGAAATATTTGTTCTATAACTGTTGCATACATAGCCATACTGAGTTACAGAAGCTACGGATTAATGAGTGAAGGGAACATACTCAGCCCTTCCAGCATGAATCATAAAACCAAGCAGTAGAAACTGAGTAAGTCATTAGAAATGTGATAACTCTTGCCAGGAGAGAAATACAGGTTAATCTATAAACATATAGCAAAATCTACCCTAGTTTAGGGAGTCAGGAAAGCTTTCTCTTACACTCATTAAAGTATGGGATTCAAAGATAGGCAAAGTTAGGTGAGCTGAAGGTTTAGGAAACAGAATGCTCCAAGACTCTTTTAGGAAGACTGGCACATTGGCAAAATTGTAGTCTTGTAAGAAATAACGTGGGGTGGTACCGCAAAACAGAGCACAGGCAGAATTCTGAATATACACAGAATTGTAGACCACTTTGACATTTTTGAACTTGATCTTTTCGATGGAACATTGAACACTCTGATAAGGAGAGTTAACATTTTCCGGTTTGTATTTATATAAAAAATGATTTTAAATGACTCATGCAGAATGGACTTGAATAAAAGTGACACATATTAGAGGGTTATTGCATTCACACCACACAAAATAGAGCATGACAGACTTATGTGCAATGTAAACTGCATAATAATCACAGTGGAATATAGGCTCTATCCACTTTTAATGCCGAGTACATAATAATTATTATGAAGCATTCTGGAAGATATACTTAATATAATAATCCTTTGGCTTGATGAGATGATTAAGTGGCACCTAAAAATTACCATTTTTTTATACACTTTATCCAGAGTTCTACCATTTACCTGTTGATTATATCCCTTCTCTATAAAGCTACCATTATATTGATTCATCAGTTCTGTCAAGTCACCTGTCAATTCAGACAATCACGTAACATTTTTCACTAATTTGTCTGCTTGTTAAATTGATTTGCTATCATGGCTTTTTGGTGGTATTTTATTTGTTTCTTTGTTTATTTTATTTTCTTTCATTTTGACAAAGACTTAGAGTGGCTATGCTCTTATACAAAAGGGAGTAAAACAAACATGTGAAATGTGTCCCTATTCTTAGATACATGAACCGGAAAACACTGGGGCATCAACAAGCCCAGTTTCCCCTTCAGGTTGCATCCTCTTCTGCCATTCTTCTACACCCTAATATTTTCCACCATTTCAATACCCTCAATTATGGTAATGGCTACCAGGAATGTAAACTTATGGTAAGACATGTTATTTGCTTTCCATTATAGATATGATCACAAATTTGCTTCACAGATAGAGAGAAGCATATTACTTTCTAAAAAGCAAGCATGGCCCTGTTCCCTCATGAATAAAAGTATGTTCTAGTAGTAGGCTGCCAAGAGTTACACTATATTTCCTTAGGATTAGAGGCATTTCATTTTTGATAATGTACTTGGAAGATAAAATGCATCAGAAAACTCTATTTCTTAAATTTATCATCCACATGGTTGGCCTATCATGATTAGTCACATAATTCACAGACTGATTAAGTGCAAAGTGAATGAATCATGTAACTAAATATTTTCAAGGAAGTGTGTGAACAATAGAGTTAATCAATAATGTACCCAAACTTACTTTACTAGCTATTAGCATGGTATTTTTATTATGGCAAATGGTAAAAAAATCTATATTTGGAGGTCATTCAAAATCATAGATCCAGGACCAGTCTTAGGCCAAAACTGTGAGGAAAATCATTTTTTCTTTACAAATTTCTAGAATTTCTAGATTTGTTCCAAATACTCTTGGCCCTTTTAAACTGACATGCAAGTCCCTAGAACCTAATTTTAAAAGACTAATAGAAATTTATTGTATTTCAGGAAAAGGTATGTCTTTTTTTTCCTTTTATAAAATTAACAATAAAAATGTTTTCTAAAAACTCATTTGTTATTTAAAATTTTACAAAAATTCATCACGAAAGGGACCCATGATATTCAAGATTATTTAAGAAACTGTGAAATGCTAAAAAGTCTACAAAGAAACGAACATCAATATTGTCTTGTTCATAACCCTTTAGCACTGTGAAGATTTAGCAGGCTTCTTCATTAATACTGTTCTGTCTGAATTGCTTTGTCTGTCATTTAAATCAAAAGCCTTCCGAGATATAAAACCATCTTATTCTGCCTATTGAAAAATGCCAAATGGGCTGCCAGTTCTTGTAAATAAATAATCATGAATGTCTGCAGGAGACAGTCTCATCTAGTACTACCCATGGTTTTAAAGAAAGAAAAATTCAAAGGCATTTATTTCAATTATTCAAATCAATTTCATCAGTGAAATTTGACCATTTTCCACATTTCTAGAGAAAGATAGCATTTATATGTTAAACATAAGTCAATCAAACAGAAAACAAATTGGAATAAAGCAAAACACAGATAAATAAGAAACAATAATCCTTGTTCTCATCATGTTCAGGAATTGCATTATTCGGGTATTTTACCTGTAGAATAACTAAAGTTTTCTTCCAAGAGTCCTTGTAGATATTATCCAAGACAGAAAGATATTCCATATCCCAGTAACCATAACACCTCAGCAATGTTAGTGAATTTCTATTTATTCTATTCTGAATACTCCAAGGTCTCTCAACCTGGTGCTTCACCTATTGCCTGAGTTTGCATTGCAAGAGTGCCAGCCATCTTTGAACTGATTCACATCACAAGCATGACCTTGAAAAGCTCTCATTCTTAATTATATCATTGCTTTGAAGCTATAAATATGGTCAATTGTAAATAAAATTGTGACACAGGTAAACTCAACTTACCAAAGATTTCTATGCTACTTCACTTCTTGGTTTTTTAAAACCGTCCATGGTGTAGATTATGGCTGGTCTACTCTTCCTTGTGGAGTTAAAAGCTACAGGCTTTTGTTTTTTTATTAAAAATAAGTCATTTAACATAATTGAGATTATTCAATGATAATCTTATATTCTAGTTTTCATATCTTGACCTTTTCATATGACCAAGTATTCAAATATATGATTATTAGTGGTTATTTCACTGGTATCATAGTATTGGTTATTCACTATATTTATATATATAGCTTTTTAATAGATATTTCACAACATACATATCTTTCTATAAATATCTGTGTGTATTTAGTTCATTTCACAGAATAGCACCCGTGACATAGACTTACAGTGTCTTTGCCAATTTTCTGTTGCTATCACAGAATACCACAGACTGGCTAATTCAGTTTTAAGAAAAAGAAGCTTAAGTTTACTTAGCTCACAATTCTGGAGGCTAGGTAGTCTATGACCATGGTGTTGTCATCTGACAATGACCTTCATACTCCATCGTAACATGGAAGAAGGTATTCACATCATGAGAGAGCAAGACCAAGAGAACCAGAGTGAACACGCTTTTATAACAATTCCACTACTGCGATAGCAACATTAATTCATCCATGAGGGTGAACCAAACATTAACATATTCATGAGGGCAAAGGAATAAAGTTTCTAAAACATGAACTTTTGGGGGTCTCATTCAAGCCATAGCATTCCACCACTGGCCTTCCAAATGTATGGTCTTCTCACATACAAAACACAGTAATTTCATCCCAATAGCCTAAAAAATTTTTCATTCCAGTTCTAACTAAAAACTCCAAATCTAGAATCTCATTGAAATTAGATATAGGCGAGATTCAAGGCATGATTCATCCCATGGCAAATTCCCTCCAACTGTGAACCTGTGAAATCAAATTAAGCTATCTACTTCCAAAATACAATGGTGGGACAGGCATAGAATAGCTATTCCCATTTGAAAAAAGAGGAAAAGGTGAGAATAAAGGGGTTACTCATCCCAAGTAAGTCCAAAATCCAACAGGGAAAATGACACTAAAACTTAAAGCTTCAGAAAGATTATTCACTTTATGTGCCGTATGAGTCAGTGTTCTCTAGAGAGACAGGACTAATAGCATGGATGTACATATGAAAAGGAATTTATTAAGGAGAATTGACTCACACGATCACAAGCTGAAGTCTCACAATAGGCCATATGCAAGCTGAGGAGCAAAGAATCCAGTCAAAGTCCCAAAACTTCAAAAGTAAAGAAGGTCACAATGCAGCCTTCAGTCTGTGGCCGTAGGCCCAAGAATCCCTGGCAAACCACTGGTGCAGGTCCAAGAGTCCAAAACCTGAAGAACTTGGAGTCTGATGTTCAAGGGCAGGAAGTATCCAGCACAGGAGAAAGATGGAGGCCAGAAGACTCAGCCAGTCTAGTCCTTCCACGTTCCTCTGCCTGCTTTTATCCTAGCCGTGAGGGCAGCTGATTAGATGGTGCCCACCCAGATTGAGGGTGTGTCTTTCTCTCCTAGTCCACTGACTCAGATGTTAATCTTTTTTGGCAACACCCTCATATACACACTTAGGAAAGATGCTTTGCATCCTTCAATCCAATCAAGTTGGCACTCAACATTAACCATCACATGTGTTGTCTCCTGAACACATCTCACTCTTATGATTTTGCTGGACTCAGCCCAAGTAACTCTTCTCAAAGATTGGAATCTCATGGTTGCAGTTCTGTAAAGCTGGCATTGAATGCGGGTAGCTGTACATTTCTGGGGTCTTTGGATGGCCCTCTCCTTGGCCCTCTCCCTCTCCACTAGACATTGCCTTTGTTGGTGTCCCTTGTAGTAGCCTGGATCTAATCCCACATTTAGGCCCAGGCTCTCCTGATGGCTCTGCCCCTGTGACAAGTCTCTGCCTGGGCCCATAGTTTGCCTGAGTCCCTGTGTGATATCCTTTAAATCTAGATGGAGAAAGCCATCCACAGCTTTTGCATTCTGCATACCGACAGGGTTAGCACCACATGGATGCCACCAAGGTTTATGACTTGTGCCTTCCTAATCAGGGGATTGAGCCACACACCTGTGCCCATTTGAGCCATGGCTTGGGCAGCCAAGGAGCACTGCACCAGAATGCAGGGAGCAGAAACCCATGGCCCTGAGCAGTGGCCCATCCTTCAGAACCATTCTGCTCTTCTATAGCTCTGGGCATATGATGGGCAAGTCAGCCTCAAAGATCTCTGATATGCCCTTTAAGCTTTTCTTCCATTGTTCTTATGAATTGCCTTTGACTTTCTTCTATCCATACTAATCTCCTTATTAATCAATTGCTTCATCACACCCTTGGAAGAGAGACGATTATTCTTTTTCATCCTCTACCACAAGGTCAGCCTGAAAATTTTCCAAATCTTTTCTCTATGGTCTCCCCTTTTTTAAAATAAATTCTGTTTTTAAACCATCTCTTTTCTCTTATTTTACTACAAGCAGTTAAAAGTAGCCATGCAGTTTTGCTGCTTAGATATTTCTTCTGCCAAATAGCCTAGTTTGTCACTCATAAATTTCACCTTCCATAAAGTCGTTGGGTAGCAACATGGTTCAGCTGATTTCCTTGCTACTTTATAACAAGGATAGCCTTTGCTGCAGTTCTCAATACCTCGTTCCTCAGTTCCATCTGAGAGCCCATCCGAATGGCATTTACAGTCCATAGTTCTATCAACATTCTATTCAAGAATACTTAAGTAATCTGTTAGGAGTTTCAATTCTTCTCTGGACTTATCTTCTAAACCCTCACCAGAATCACCCTTAACTCTCCATTCACAGCAATACAACCTTTTTCTAGCCTGTCCTCCAATTCTTTTATCCTCCAAATTCTTCCAGCCTCTGCCCATTACTCAGTTCCAAAGCCACTTTCACAGATTTTGGTATTTGTTAAAGCAACAACACCACTTTTCACCACCAATTTCCTGTCTTCGGTTATTTTCTGTTGCTATAAGAGAAGACCATAGACTGAGTATTACTAAAAAAAAAAAAAAAATAGGCTGGGTGTGGTGACTCAGGTCTGTAATCCCAGCACTTTGTGAGGCCAAGATGGGTGGGTCAATTAAGGTCAGGAGTTTGAGACCAGCCTGGTCAACATGGTGAAACCCCGTCTCTACTAAAAATACAAAATTTGGTGGGGGTTGTGGCGGGTGCTTGTAATCTCAGCTACTTGGGAGGCTGAGGCATGAGAATCACTTGAACCTGGAAGGAAGAGGTTTCAGTAAGCCAAGATCACACCACTGAACTCCAGCCTGGGCGACAGAGGAAGACTCCATTTCAAAAAAAAATACGTTTATTTAGCTTATGGCTCTGGAGTGTAGGATGTCCAAGAACATGGTGCCAACATCTTGCAAGGACCTTCGTGCTAAGTCATAACATGGCAAAAGACATTCATATGGCAAGAGGGCAAAAGCAAGACAATCAGAGAGACAGATCACTTTTATAACAAAGCCACTCCTACAATAACAAACTCACTTTCATGATTGTGACATAATTTATTCATGAGGGCAAAGTCTTCATTAATCCATTCATAGGGCAAAGGATTTAAGTTTCCAACACATGAATTTTGTGGACACACATTCCAACCATTAGATATAAAATCAGAAGAATGAATATATTTCAACTTATTTCCAAAAATTGTACACTTATACACGTAGCACATGAGAATGAAATGTTAATTGATATTTACACAGTATAATATTCCTACAAGTATAAATTTTTACCATATCTTAGCTCAAAAAAAAATTATAAAAATTTTCTGGTATATTGGCAGATTAATGAAAAACAATCTTGACAGAAATTCAATACCTTTCATACCGATTTTAACTATGCATAGAGGGCAAGTTTATCTCATCCTTTCAACCGTTTTCAACTCAAAAGAAGAATTCCATATATCTAAAGTTCCAGCTTACTATGTGTTTTTAGGTCAAGAAAACCATATGTTTGGTTGTTATTAGATGGTATGATGCCACTTTAAATGTGATTAAGTTGTAAATTCCCCTAATATGAAGATACACCTTTTGTATTATCAAATTGCAGTTTCTTGAATTGGGGAAATTAGAGAAATACTGATGCCTGCCTACCATAGACCAGAAATTTAGATTTACTTGTCCTGAGAGGGGAAACTACATAGGTATGTTTTGTTTTTTAGTGCTACTCGTGTGCTTATATTTGGCAGCCATGGTTGTTGAAAATTACTGCTTCAAATAAAGAAAGCTCTGTGTGTGGGATATGTGTTTGCATGTGTGTGTGTACATGTGCAAGTATCTATATGTAAGTGTGGGTTAAAGTAAGTAATGGCATGGGACTGATACCTTATACATAATTCCTGGCTGTAGGGGCTGCAGTTCTGAATAGTTTCTCTAAGAAGATACAATGACATTGGAAAATTTTCATAAGGCAATAAAATTGATAACGAGTACTAGAGACAACATGTGAGGCATAGATAATATTTTATTTTCAGAACTGGCTACAATATTTTTGTCTTATGAGAGTTAATAGTTACCACAGTTACCAGAGAGTACATGAAAATATCCCTTGCTAAAAATACTTTCATATTTTTATGACACACAAATCAAAAACTCATTCAAGTTTGTAAGAAAAAGCTTTATCAAGAAAGTGTTAATTATTAGTTGTATTATCAGCATTATTTTACTCGAAAAGACAGAAATAAAGCAAAAATTATAGATGAGACGATCTTAAAGTCTAGTTAATTTTTTTGTCTTTTTTTTTTTTTTTTTTTTGGTGTGTGTGACAGAATCTTGCACTATCACCCAGGCTGGAGTGCAGTGGCATGATCTCGACTCACTGCAACTTCTGTCTCCCGCATTCAAGCAATTCTCCTGCCTCAGCTTCCTGAGATTAGCTGAGATTATAGGTGACCACCACCACGCTTGGCTAATTTTTTGTATTTCTATTTGTAGATTTTTGCTGGTTAAGAAAAGTTGTCATATTTAACCGTTGTTTATAAGTACAAGGCCTGGTAGTATCTTATCTTTGATTCCATGTAATGTTATGAAATTGACACACGCGCACACACAAACACATAAATATGCAAGTGACTCTCATGATCCACTTCTCTCTTTTACATTTCTTTGAAATAATTCAGATTATTATTATTTAAATTATACTTCAGATATGACTTTCTCTGATGCAATATGCACAGGCTGAAAATATATAGTATCTAAATCAATCACTATATTTGTCTTGCTTTACTAATGCCCCATAGGGGCAGGAAAAAGTATTTCAAATTCATAGTGAAAGTGAATTGATACTGTCAAATAAAACTGGAGAAAAATTTCCTGGGAAATGTCTATTGTAAAATCATCCTATCCCATCTTTAGCATAAGTTGCCTGATTTATTTAAATAATGGTGCTTGTATTTCATTTTATCTTTTGTATATTAGCTTTTAAATATGCTGTTTGTTTAGAAATAAATTATTGTTATATACTGTTGGAGACATACCTTTTACTTTAACAGGTGCAGTTGTGCGATCATTTACAAAAATATATTGGAGAATATTTTAGAAATATATTTATGACATTAAAGGTCTTAGTCCTGATTCACTATTAAGATGTCAGAATGATCCCATGTTATGTATGGATACTCTAAATCAATTGTTGGCAAAACTTTCATTAAAAGTTCAGATCTTTTGCTTTGTGGGCTACATAGTCTCCGTAGCAACTCTGTCATGGTAACAAAAGCAGCTATAGATAATAAGTAAATGAATGGCCGTGTGTTGGAAAAAAAAAAAAAAAAATCACCATTTATAGAAAGAGGTTGTGAGATGAATTTTACCCAAGGGCTATCATTTTCCTTTTCTATTTCAAGACAGTTGTCCTCTATGTGGTGAATCAGTTACCCAGGCTACTTTAATATGGTGGTTACCCATTTCAAATGAGACAACCATGTTTACTATGGTAGAGAGACAGATGGCCAGAGGGTCAGGCACTAACTCTTGTATACTTTGGCCAAAAAGTGTCATATGTCCTTTCTGCCTGCAGCCCATTGACCAGAACTAACCACATGGCCTTACATAATTGTTAAAATACTGGGAAATGTGAAAACAGATGGAATGTTAAGTGAGCATGATGTCTCTGCCATACTAAAGAATTATAGATAGTAATTAGTAGGGAGATAATTATAGATAGCAATCAGCAAAGTATATATTTGTTATATAAGTAACAAGTTGCCCAAGTAAGTATTAAGAAATGGATATAACCTAATTTGTTTTATCCTGTGTTTGTGATTGTATGGGCTGTTAATAATCTTTGCAGTGGTATGAAATAGCCGAAAAATGAAGGCAATACATATATAGAAAAGAGGCATGCTTTTTTGACCTGTAGCTTAAAAAAATCATTGTTATCATTGTTTAGAAGGTATATTGAAAGAAAGCTGTATTTGTGGGAATATCATTTTGATGAAAGTTTTATATCTGAAAGATCAAATGCAGTCCAAAGGATTGTGATATTTTAAAGACTGGTAAATAAGGTAGTGGTCATGCTAATCACTCCACCATAGGTTACTGTGAGAAAAAGAACTGAAGGCCACACTGAAGAAGGAATCAACACAATGAGGTTGGTCAAAGAAGAGCTAAGTCCAAATCAGACCAAAAATACAGAGTCTCTACATTGCTAAAGTTGTTTTAATCATTATTGATGAAAAAAAAATTACAAGTTAACATCTGAACTAGTATAGATATACAAATATAATATGTACAGTGTAAACCAAAATGTATTTGAGACAAGTCTTAAACAATTTAGAAAGTTTATTTTGTCAAGGTTAAGAACATGCCAGTGAAGGTCTTAGGAGTCCTGATGACATGTGCCCAAAGTGATAGGGGTACAGCTTGTTTTTATATATTTGAGAGAGACATAATATATCAATCAGTTGTAAGATTTACGTTGGCTTGATCTTGAAGGGCGGGAAAACTCGAAGCGGGGGTTTCCAGGTCATAGGTGGATTTAAACATATTTTGATTGGCAATTGGTTGAAAGAGTTATTAACTGTAAAAAGGAATGTCTGGGTTATGATAAGGGGTTGTAGAGACCTAAGGTTTATCATGCAGATGAAGCCTCCAGGTAGCAGACTTTAAAGAAAAGACTAAATATTTCTTATCAGATATAAGGTCAGTGTTGATGTTACTACTGGAAGGGTATAATGAGACATGTCCAACTCCCATTTTCTGTCATGACCTGAGTCAGTCTTTCAGGTTAAATTGTAGAGTGCCCTGGAGAGGAGGAAGTCCATTCAGATGGTTGTGAGGCATGGGAGGAGCTTATATATGTATGTGTATACACATATATACGATGCTATTTGCTACTCTGTAATAATACTGCTTCTAAATATTAAATATTACATGTCACCACCAGAAGCCTATTTTATATAATATACATATCTCTTAAGCCGTTTTCATTTTTAGAGCCAGAAATAGAGCCATAGCTATCTTTCCTTCAATAATTTGAAATACACTTTTGTAAAGTCCCAGATTTGTGTCTTGTGACTTGCAGCGCTCAGTTCTTTGGTTTTAATACACTCAAAAATGACATGGTCACTTATTCCCAAATATCATTTTGCTTCTACTCCCAATTTTCTTTACTCATCCTAATAGTGTTCTGACTTGCAATTCCCCATATTGATTCCTCTACATTTTTCATGATGCAATATTTAATAAGGCAAGTCAAGAATTTTATCAGATGTTCTGTTCTTAGCAGAATAAGGCTTCTGACAGATACAGCCCTCCATCATTACTAATATTGATACGTTGCCTGTTTTATGATATCCATTAGGGAAGCATTTTGCATATTGTTTGTCTATTCTAGCACTCTGTAGCATATTTTATTTCAGCTTCTCTCATCTTTTATTCTCCACCAAGAGGTTTTCACTGTAAGTCCACTTTTCTCTTTGTGAATTTTAATTAAAAAAAAATCTTTTTGCCATACAGTCTTTGTAGTAGGAAAACCATCAGCTTGGAATCAGATAGGCCCAGGTCCACATCAAGACTATAAAATTTAACTGTTGAGTGTCTTTTCACAAGTTGCATTAACTCTTTGAGCCAATATTCTTTATCTAAAATCACAATTATATTTTTATTAAAAGATCTTTACACATGTATTTGTATATTTATCTTTAATTTGGAGTTTTGCAACTTTTCTTTTTCAAATTGAAGTCTACTGTTAAATATATGTCTTAAAGAGACTTCTCAACTTTTCCAAATCCACCAGTTTTATAAAATTCTAGGTGCATTTTCTTATCAGTTGCATTGGAGAATATGATGTTTAAAATAAAAAGAGAACAGCCTAAACTTCAAATTACCAATTATCATCAATCTATTCTGTCCTGTTTTTGGAATAAGAATAAATAACAATTGCTAAGTTCTGCTTGGAGAAGATAATGAAAGACAAATTATACATGACCCTCGTTTACAATCTAAGTTAGCAACTTTACTTGCATTTTTAACTTTTGTAAGAAATTTTTTTTTTCTGAGCCCATCTGTCCATTATTTAACAATAATATTTATAAAATTAGAAAATAGGATTTTAAAACTACTCAAATAACTTACTGACCTTTTCATATTTGCCCCTGGATAATTACATGTGAGGCTTTAACTGAAGACTACTAAAGCCAAGGGTAATTCAAAGTCAAATCAATAGTCAGCTCATAACTCTTAAATTCCCTTTATAGGAAAGTATTATACTCTATCTGTTGTTGCATAATTCTCAATAATGCTAAAGGTGGTTATTTGTATATCCTGAGTAGAACAAGCCTTTTAGTGTTGGCTAATGTAGAGTGGAATGGCCATTAACTATTCATTTTTTCTGATGGAGAAATTGCATTTACACAACTTGTTGGATTTTTATTCACTCGTTTGTCAAGCTTACTTCTTTAAGGTTGTCACAGTTTTTCCTAGCTATCATCATTTGAAAAGTTGCTTGTGGCATAAGTTCATTAAATGTAGTATAACCAAATGAACCATATAGATAGCTGAAAATTCTGTCAAACATGATTTATGCAAAAATCTGACTCCGTGCAATGGCATGATATTATACGCACTTGGCTATTATGTTCTCAGTTTTTCTCCATATAAATTACTTTACAGTTTCCTAAAGTATAAACTTCTTAGGTTTGGGAAGGCTCTAGCAAGACTTTATAAAAGTATAAAATATTCTCTTTAGTCAGAAAACATGAGTATACACAATCCCTTTAAGCAAATCTTTATTTTTCTTTACAGCATGATGCTGGTTAAGATCTATCAAATAGTCTTCTGATGAGTTCCAGATAGGGCCCTCCATGCTATCTTGAGTCAACAGTTTTGTTTTGGTTTTTCCATCTTGCATATAGTATACCAGTCATGTCCATGCCAGATATTATAGTTGTGAGATCTATTTGATGATAGTAGTTTCACTGTTATTTAAAATTCTTATCAGTTCTCTTCAAAGTAATGTTAGCCAGTCCTAAAA
This sequence comes from Colobus angolensis palliatus, assembly GCF_000951035.1. NCBI lineage: Eukaryota > Metazoa > Chordata > Mammalia > Primates > Cercopithecidae > Colobus > Colobus angolensis. The sequence continues at coordinate 4,167,974 of NW_012123376.1, read as the reverse complement.
TATGAACATAAGGAGATCTCATCGTGTAGAAAACAGGGAAAATACATAATTGATTAAAAGTAAATTCTATAAAGAACATCTAAATAAAATATAATAAACAGAAGAAAAAATTGACCATGTCCGCAAGATTTTAAATAAACTAGGTGATTTTTTTAAAAAAAACCTCTTCAACATTACCTAAGCAAAATATATTTAATCATAATTTTTTTTCAAAGTGGGGGGTAGGTGGCATGTATTGCAAGTAGCAGCAATAAGCAAACCCCAAATTGTAATGTCGATCTAGTACAATAATTGTTTCTTTCTCACTCAAAATCCAACATGGGATTTCAATATCTGCAGGTAACTCTCACACACCTAGTGATACAGGGACTTGGATTCCTTTCCGTCTTAGATTCCCGCCATCTTCAACACATGCTGGTCTGTATCAAGTCTGGAGCAGAGAAGGAAGATGGATTGCACGTGGGCATTTGCATGGACAGGGCAGGGGTTGGAAAGGGGTACTTTACCCCACTGACATACTTGTAGCTAGAACTCAGTCATAAGACTACACCTGGCTACAAAAATAGCCTGGCTGTGTGTCCAAGGGAGGAGGGGGAAGGAAAAGAGAGGAGGATGAGCTAGCCGACTCTGACATATTACTAATCAAACACAAGGAAAAACATACATACACACACACACATACATACTCATAGCATGCTATTTCAATCAATCCAGTAAAGGAAAACATTGTTATCATTCTGTTATATGTATTTTATGACTTAACATGATACAAATACTGTACAAAACACAAGAGATTCTGTTATTGTTGTTGTTATTGTTTTGTTTGTTTGTTTTTGAGACGAAGTCTTGCTCTGTCTCCCAGGCTGGAGTGCAGGGGTATGATCTTGGCTCACTGCAGCCTTCTGCCTCCCGGGTTCCAGTGATGTTCCTGCCTCAGTCTCCTGGGCCACCACGCCTGACGAATTTTTATACTTTTAGTAGAGACGGGATTTCACCATGTTGACCAGGATGGTCTCAAACTCCTGACCTCAGGAGATTCGTCCGTCTCAGCCTACCAAAGTGCTGGGATTACAGGAGTGAGGCACAGCTCCTGGCCAAGGGATTCTGCTTAATATGTGAACTTTAGGGTTACTTTTTGACTGAGAAAAATATACCTACTATAAATATTCATCAATAGTAGCAAAATTTAAAAATGTTTGCATCGCTCTAGGGAATAATCATCTGTTAAAATAATGAAGTAGAGGTAAATGTATTCTGTTTCAATAGTGTTTCATATTGAAGTGCATGATGGACTGTTTACTAACAGCAAAAAAGCTAACTACCAGAAAAAAATCATAATAAAATCTGTGTATATGTGTTTATATGGGAATATATATATACAGTGATAAATGTTGAGATAAATATAATTTGATGCTGAAGTAGGGAGATCAAGAAGGCAGATTTTCACTTTATAACCTGTGTATTGTTTGAGTTGATTATTTTTTCCCTTTCCTTAAAATATATCCTGTATTATTTGTGTAATAACAAAAAGAAAGGAAGAAATGTTTGATTACAAAAGGAATTTCCAATACAAGAGGGGAGAAATTGAATTTATCAGCTTGATAATAAAGCTTCAGATCTTTGTACATAAATTGCCTGATAGGCAAGATAAACCTCATAAGAGTGACTTACACATAAATTTATTGGGTGATATATCGACTTAGGGAGAATTTCTCTTCCCTTAAATCTGGGCCCACATCTCAAACGCTGGGAGAGTATCATCGTTAACTTCTTTCTTGGAATGGTACTACTATTCAATATTGCCTCATTTTTAAAGCCCATTAAAAATTATGCTAAAATTAATAACTTCTACTCATTGTTGTATGAGTTGAGACCTTAAGACTGCATAAATTAAACTTTGTGGTTATTTAAGGACTGCTTCCTAGATTTCTACCTTATTAAAGCCTAAGTGTATGCACATTTAGCAAAAATCTCAGATGAGTATATCACAGAGGCAAATCATAGAATCTCTCGTATAGATAGGATGTAACTAACCACAGAGGGTTGAAACTTAAACAGAACCAGACTTGGGTTCAGGTGCCACCACATAGATACTTGAGTTTTCTTTACTGGAGAGTTATACAATAGTTCTCCTTTCTTTAAATTGGGAACAATAGTTCCCAATTTACCTCAAAGGAGTATTTGAAGATTAAATGTGATAAATTTGAAGATTAAACGTTTTAAAAGCATTTAGCGAAGTACCAATCTCTGTTATGTCGGCTTGTATTGTTATTTTTGCTGTTGTTCCTGTTGTCATTTGAAGATGCTGAGAAGGTGCCTGCATTGGCACCTAGGAGATAAGTAGCCAGAGCTGAGGGGAGAAATGGACTCCAAGGCTTTACCCTCTTCACAAAGAGTCCACTACGCTTGCAGCTTTATCCGCTACTGTCACAGAAAATCTGTTGGGATCTTCAGCTTAGATCCGTTGTTCTATAAACATTTATTGGGTCGCTACTCTAGGATAGAGACTTTGTATCTTGGGATTTACAGATGACTTAAGACTTTTTGTGAATGAGTTTCTGCAGATCATTTGAATGTCTGATAAAGAACCTCTGGGCTACACAGAAAAGCAGCTTTTTGGGACAGAAAGGAATCAAAGCTTCTTCTCTGATCTAGGAATGTTCTACCTTTGACCTCACATGTCACCTCCTGAAATCTCCCACATGCCCTTTCTTAGTGCTCCAGGACAGACATGGAAACAGGAACTATTTAGCATCAGTTCACTCAGACTTGCCCCCTTGGCACAAAATTACACACACACACACCAGCCTTCCCAGGCTAACCAGTGCAACTCATTCACTATATGTCTGTTGTGTTGCAGGCACAATGCATAAGAAGATGCCTTTTAAGTGGACTGAACAGTATAGATGATCTCTTGTCACCAGTGTGATTGCATTATTGGTAAACTCTCACAAATGAACATTCACAACCCCACAGACTGGTGTTTTTTCACCATTTGTATTAATTTGTGGATTTCTATATTTGGTGGTTGTGTTTCATAGAGGAAAAGCAGAACAAGACAACTGTAGAATCATTTTGATTGCATATGATTAAAACATTGGAAAGCTGCCGATATACAATATTCAGGTCAGTTTAGATTTTAGTGTGACTGGCATATCAAAATCTAATCTTAATTAGAGCCTTGGAATGATTAAGCGGTGTAGAGAAGAAAGTAAAACAAGGCAGTAAGCAGTCTTCCTAAGAATCAAATCATTACTCAAATACATTTTACCTAACTACCTGTACATATAAATGCAGAAATGTAAGGTTATGTCATGTGAAAGCAAAATATTACATTTCATGAATATGGAGAAACCTGGTGTGAGTCCAGAAATGGGAAAATATTTATGTGTAGTTTTATCTTCCTCTTTTATAATTAATTCACAATTAGACATGTAATTATAATTCAGAAATGAGCAAAATACACTCAATGGTTTTAACTATTGATAGATTTGTAAACAAAAGCAGCTGGACTGAAATTTCTTCAAGGAAATATTTGCATGCCAACAGTTTATCAAACTGAAAATCTGCACATGGGCATTATGTTAATGATAGTGCAACAATGATTCATTCTGTGCCTCCTACTAGTTCACAAGGCACCAGATGTAAAATAATAAAATTTAGATGCAAAAGTGGAAAAGGCATGCTTTTAATTCTTTACCACCTTTCAGAAAGAACCATCATTATTTGGCTATTGTCATTCATTCCTTAAACTAATTCATATTACATTATTTCTTGAAGGGGCATTACAAGAAATTAATACAAAATAAGATTAATTCCAAACCACAGGGCTTTGGGATTATGGAATACAAAAACAACCAACCCCAATAACAAATAGCTATTATTTTGTTTCAATAACCTGGCAAAGCAAATGGCTGTATAGTACCCTGGTCTAGTATTTTCAAAATTTCGATGTTCTTCAAGTTTTTTCATCAAGAATGTGAGAGAAATAATTCCAGTTGACTTTCATCCACCCCCATGAGGAAGAGTGAGAGCGAGGATTAAAGAATGCCCACAGGGTTACACTAGCATAACTCCTTTCAGGAAAATAAGAGAAAAGAGTTATCCTACTAAAAATAAACGTAGAAATATGTCAGGATACTAGAATGGAAAGAATAAAATTTTAGTTTGTGGAGACACATGGCTTAAATGTCATCTCTTCTGGGTTCATAATGTCTGTGTGATCTTGGACAATTACCAAATTCCCCTGAACCTCCATATAGTAAACTCTAAGAGTGACATTCATGCAAGTCATACCACCAGACCCTGAACTAAGCATGTTTTTACTTCATCTTCACATTCATCTCTAGTTGTATCATCTCCATTTCACAGACTGGGAAACCAAAATCACATGAAATTTACTAACCTGCTCAATTCACAAAAACTAATAAATGACACAGTAGAGAATTGAAACTAGTCCATGTACGTGACCAGTATGCTATACCAGGGAAGTTCACTCTAGAAGGAAAACCAAATCTGGTTAGTGGAATCAAGGAGCATGGTTATTGTGGAATCTGCATGCAACATTCACTTGAGTTTGAATAATTGGATGAAAGACAATTGAACTTTCTATTTTCTATCTTTCCTCGGTGAGATTGGTTTCAGAGCTTGGAGAAAAGAGGAATCAAAAGGTCATAGCTGTATAAGTCAAGATCAAAAAATGGAGCATAGCCATGAATGGAGTTAAGAGAGCATTTCAAACAGGACTTTATGAAATTAAAGAAGAAAAACAATTTATTTAATCTATTTATGAAGAAGCCTTCACCAACAAATAACAAGAGCAGCAACAAAAAGCCCAAAAATGACTCAAATCATGAAGACACTTGTACAAGTAACAAGAAATACAAGTACAGTTTAGCAGCTCAGTGATGTCAGTAATGGTCAAGACTTTTTCTCTCTTTATGTTCTGGAATCCTAGATTTTTGACTTAATGACTTTGCCTTATGGCTGCAATACAGTCACCGCACCTCTAGAATCCTTCAAAAAGAAAACCAGGATATGAAGCAAAATATTTTATTCTCATCAATATTTTCCCTACTATTTCAGATAAGAAGTCACAGGGAGCACATTTTTTCCTATCACCTTGGCCAGAATTTTGTCACATGCTTACTCCTGGAGTAGTTTGACCAAAAGATTTCGGATCCCTAGAATAAATGTACACTCATGGTTATTCCCAGGATACAACAATGGTACTGGAGAAAAATCTTCTCTTCTATAGGGCTAAGGGATCTACACTCACCACCTACTTAAATATATTTGCTACAAGCAGAAAATGAAGAGTGGAATGGCTGCTTGGTAGCCAATAAGCAGTGTCTGCCACATGTAGTAAATATGCATTTTAAGTGATTATCCACAGAAGATGATTCTGTTAACAAGATAAAAAATATCAGTGATGTCTAAGAGGTGTATTTCAATCCCTGAAAAAAAACACTATGCATATTTAATTTCAAAGCTGAAACATTAACCAAAGTGTGGTAATTCTGTATCATCAGCTTCAAATAAATCAGTGACAGCAGTAATTAGAGATGGTGTGAATCGTTCATTTTCTTTGTGAATTGTTCATAGTTGTAATTCAATAGAGAAAAATAAGAAACAACAATAATAATAACTTTTTATTAGTCATGCTGAAGTAGCAAACCAGTGGCATGGATAATTGAAAATAGTGGATTATATGCATAATGATGAACTACTTAGGTTATATGCCTTACTAGAGATCATTTTGCATTCCCAAAGCATATTATCACCTATTTCTTTGAGGAAGTAATCACTAAGCATCTAGAGTGAAAAGTCTTATAAATCTACGTCAGAGAAATTTCTAGAGTTAAAATACAATAAGATTGTAAAGTTTATATAAAGGTAAAGGTGAATATGTATTATGAGGAAGTGTCTTTGGTGAGCAAAGTCAATGGAGGTCCCTTGAAATGATGGCAGAGAATTTTAAAGAAGCTTGAAAACACTGGAAGTTTACAACATCACTTGTTACAGCACAAATTTAGGAAAGCACATTTTAGTCTAGCTTTATAAGAGTTCAAGGTACTTTTTCCAAGTTATACTTCATTATACAGTTATGAGGGGTCCGATAATTTTCTTAACAGGCTCATGAGCACATTTTAAGTCAAAAGTACATGTATTTTTTTTTTTTTTGGCTCTGTCACCCAGGCTGTAGTGCAGTGGTGTGATCTCGGCTCACTGAAACCTCCGTCTCCCGGGTATGCTAATACTGCTAATACTGATTTCATCATTGCTATCACTGCAATTTTCTTTTATGTGCCTTCTCTTTGGACCACAACTATGCATAATGATGGCTGTAGCATTTGATGTCCTCTTAAGCTCATTTTATAAATTACTTGTTGGTCTTCTGATATTTTTACATGAGGCGTAGCACCTATTTCCTAGTCAAGCCAGTGTTGTTTGTATTGTAGTGTACATTCTGTGGGACTGAACATTTCTTCTCAGTTGTCTTCCTCAACCACTTAATTCAAGAGCCTTCATTTTTCAAAATAAACATGAGAATTATAACATAAATTGCTTCTATATCTTTCTGTTATTTAGAATTTAATGATAGATGTTTCTTTTTGTACATTACCCTCTTTTAAAAAATTACATTTATAAGCTGCTATTTGGATATTTACAAGAAATAAACCAAAAAGTGGAGATGACTGCATTGATATTACTACACCGTCCAAATATAAGAAAATGGGCTGGATTTTTTTCTCCTGTTCTCCATCATTTGGATTTTGTTACTCTGAGAGGGATACTGGCTACATAGTTGCCAAAAAATGCACATGTAATTCCTATTTGTTCTATGAGGAGATTGGTCATAATAATCTATTGTTTAAACCCAGACACCTTGGATATTGAAAAAAGGCGTTACTAATAAATTTTCTAGGAAAATAGGCATAAACCAAGACTGCCTTGGGTACACCAAGACATATCATCACTCTGGAGATAAATAACTAAAGCACTTGGTTCTTCTGTAATATTTACTAGATTCCTATTTTATTGTTAAGAAGGCAAAATAAAATTGAAAAAGTCTTATTATCTAACTTCTTAATAAAAATCCATAGAGATCACACCATGCAATCATGTGAAATGGAAGTGAAATTAAAAGGAGATGGAGATGTTTACAATTTTGTACAGGAAAAAGAAAGCGAGGAGAAAACACAAGTCTTTAAATAGGATAACTTCACACAGCAGCACAAATGCAAGAAGAAAGCCCTGTTAAAATGTCCCTTGGCACCAATGTTCTCATTTGCCAGAGGGCAGTTTGCCGTGGCCAAATGCTTTCTGATTTCAGTAAATCTACCTCCTCAACCATTTATGGGAGGATTTAGAGAATAGGATTAGGAAGAAAACTACTTTGAACTGATCAAGAAATGAAACATTTCAAATATACAGTGCTTGTTTTGTCTCTGATTGAGAGGGAAGGGTAAAATAGTATTCCATATGGTAAACTCCACTTAATGAAATGCAGTACTAAATCTAGGAAATAAATTGTTTATGGTTGTGAGGAAACAACTTGATGATTGGAACAACAGATTAATTTCAAAAGTATGCTATGATTGCTCACTTCAAAGGATATGTGAGGGCTGAAGTCTGCTATAAAATGTTTCAAAAGAATAAGGTAAGAATGACTCCCAAATGCATAACTCACCCCTGAAGCATGAATATCCTTCTGTGTTCTCCTATTTCAGGATGTTTGTAGATTTCAGATATCCTACCGGCCTACAGTTCTCTCCCTGAATGCTACATAGGGGAAACTTAAATACCACAATCTTTGGTCATTGTCTTTTTCCTCCCAACTCTTAGGATCCCCACATCACAAGCTAATCAGGGAGCAGATTTGAATGCCCACTACTGTGCCAGATTCAGCTTAAAAAAATACCATAAAAGTCAGATATATTATTTTGTTTTCAAGAATCTTGCCCTTTAAATTAGGATATAAAACAATGTAAATGAAACTTAGTAAAGAGCTGAACTCTGTAGTATCAATTACTCCTTGGATCTGAAATAGGCTTTAACAAAAGTATTGACTTGACAAGCCTGGAGGGAGGGGCAGCCCAAGGGAAAAAACAGAGAAAGAAGGGTATTTCCAATAACCTTTTAACAAATAGGAGGGAAGAGACAAAGAGACAAATCTAAAATCTCTTTTGACTAAAGTGAAAGGTTATGTATTAGTTGGTTTTCACACACCTGATAAAGACATACCCAAGACTGGGTAATTTATAAAGAAAAAGAGGTTTAATGGACTCACAGTTCCACGTGGATTATATGTCAGAGGCAAAAGTCATGTCTTACATGGTGTCAGGCAAGAGAGAAATGAGAACCAGGGGAAAGGGGTTTCCCCTTATAAAACCAATAGATCTCATGAAACTTATTCACTACCATGAGAACAGTATGGGGGGAACCAGCCCCATGATTCAGTTATCTTCCACTGGGTCCCTCTCACAACACATGGCAATTTGGGGAGCTATAATTCAAGGTGAGACTTGGGTGGAGACACAACCAAACCATATCAGGTAAATATTGCCAAAAAGTGATATGAGAAGAAAAAATAATTGGTAAGTGCATTACTTTAGATATTGAAAAATCTTCAGATTTAGTAAAGAAATACAGATTCACTGGCATAAGCAGTGACTACATTTTGTTATTTATATTCAAGAAAACTAAGCACTATGAAAAATTATCCTGATATAGCATTAGATATTTAAATTAGGAAATTAAATAGTATAAATGCTATAATTACAAATAAATCTCTTTCTAGAATATGTCTTTCAAGTTCCAATAGTGAATTTCCACTGACTATGTTACATTTTTAATGTTTAAATTAATTTTAATTTTATCCATATAAGATATGCATTCTTATAAAAGGGTCTATATGTTTCATTATCTTGTGAATTTATATATGTGTGTGTGTATATATATATATATATATATATATGCCAGAACTAATCCCATCCTCCCCAAACTTATTTCCTATTAAGAAACAGAATTAGCCAGGTACAATGGCTCATGCCTGTAATCCCAGCACTTTGGGAAGCTGAGGTAGAAGGAACACTTGAGCCCAGGAGTTCAAGATCAATCGGGGCAACCAAATGTGACCCCCATGCCTGTGGTCTCAGCTACACAGGATGTTGAGGCAGGAGGATCCCTTGAGGTAGGAGGATCCCTTGAGACCGCAGTGAGCCATGTTCCTGCCACTGCATTCCAGCCTGGGTGACAGACTCTGTCTCAAAAAAAAAAAAAAAAAAAGAAGAAACAGAAACAGAATTAACATTGAAACAGTTAATTTTAGTGTTTGGCTACACATTACAAAATAATATGTTTGTGATGTTGTGATGTCTTTTTTCAAAAATCTTATATATTATCTCTTCACTTCCTAATATGAAAGACAATCATTTTTAGCTACCTTACATCAAGCAAGACATTTGAATATCCCTGTAGCCCATTTACCCAGTTTATATTGCTACTTTTGTAAAATTAACATTATTTATTGACCTATACAAGTGTTACCTATAATTGCACCATGTGGCATAATATGACTATGTATACTTTCTTGTGCTCTTTTTATCTTTTCCAGAATTAGTAATTCTCTGATTTATTCAGATAATCTTTTATCATTCAGGCATCCCAAAACTAGCCAACAGTATGTAGGCTTCTTTCATATGTGATCAAACATATCTGGTATTCTATCAGTTTCTTTCTTTCTTTTTTTATTTTTTTAAGACATCTCTGCTTGAGCTGCAATTTATTTCCCTAATTCGGTCCGATTTTTCTAGGCCTGCTGCCAGGCTTTCATGCTAAGACTCCGACTTGCCATTATTCTAGGAATTTGCTTTATTTTTATTCTGTTCTAGATTCTATATTTCCTGGAGTTGATACATTCTTATTTTTTAAGTCAATCTTACTGAAGGATAATTTATGTACCATAAGATATACCATTTTAAAAGTATGCAGTTAGATGACTTTGACAAATATGAGCACCTTTGTCCTTTTTTCTCTTTGAACTCATGGTTCTGTTTTTTGTTTGTTGGTTTGTTTGTTTGTTTATGTAAGGAAACACCCCTAAATTAAATGAGGTATTTAATTTAAGTACCTGAAAACAAAAAAATATTCTTTTCTCATATTTCATCATATATATATATATATAATCTTGTTTCAGGTTTATTAAAGTTTAAAAACATTTAATATATGTTGTTGATTCATAACATTAAAGTCACTGCCAAAAGCACTATCACCTGACTGAATGAAGCATATCTAGCACAAGTATTTTCTCCCTAAGGCATATCACACATGTCTCTTGCTTGGGAATACTCTACAGCTGTCGGTACGAAGCTTCAGTGCCATTTTAAACAGCACAAGCATCAATAAAAGGTGCAAAAATGAGAAAAAACATGAGTAAATGGAACATGAAAAGGACACTTGTTTCCAGTAGGAGAGCTGAAGGAATTCAGAATATCTCCTTGTTCAATTCAGCTGGAAACATGCACATGATTAGGCAACTCACATTTTTCTCTACTTTGTGCGTGTCCATGAAAGACAAGAAAGCACAGTGACTATTGGTTTGAAGTTGTAAATTAATTTTGGTGACTAGGCAAGTTTGCAAGTATGGAATTCATGAATAATAACTATATATATATATGTATATATACACACACACATAGCCTTCTTTAAAAGATTTATATTCTTTGCTCTAGTATTTTGAGATTTGAAGAGTCTATAACTTAGTATAAATCTTTTTTTAGGGTTGAATTATTCAAAATAACTCAGTGTTTTTTGTTTGGTTTTGTTTTGTAAAATTTTCTTGGTAATTTCCTCCTTTGAATTTCTCATTACAATTCTTTTTTTTTTTTTTTTTCCCGTGGCAAGTCTTTTTATTCTCATACTTTTTTTTTTTTTTAATTATACTTTAAGTTCTAGGGTACATGTGCATAGCATGCAGGTTTGTTACATATGTATACTTGTGCCATGTTGGTGTGCTGCACCCATCAACTCGTCAGCACCCATCAATTCATCATTTATATCAGGTATAACTCTCAATGCAATCCCTCCCCCATCCCCCATCCCCATGATAGGCCCCAGTGTGTGATGTTCCCCTTCCCGAGTCCAAGTGATCTCATTGTTCAGTTCCCACCTATGAGTGAGAACATGCAGTGTTTGGTTTTCTCTTCTTGCAATAGTTTGCTAAGAATGATGGTTACCAGCTGCATCCATGTCCCTACAAAGGATGCAAACTCATCCTTTTTTATGGCTGCGTAGTATTCCATGGTGTATATGTGCCACATTTTCTTAATCCAGTCTGTCACTGATGGACATTTGGGTTGATTCCAAGTCTTTGCTATTGTGAATACTGCCGCAATAAACATACGTGTGCATGTGTCTTTATAGCAGCATGATTTATAATCCTTTGGGTATATACCCAGTAGTGGGATGGCTGGGTCATATGATACATCTAGTTCTATTGCCATACTGTTTTCCATAATGGTTGAACTAGTTTTCAATCCCATCAACAGTGTAAAAGTGTTCCTATTTCTCCACATCCTCTGCAACACCTGTTGTTTCCTGACTTTTGAATGATTGCCATTCTAACTGGTGTGAGATGGTATCTCATTGTGGTTTTGATTTGCATTTCTCTGATGGCAAGTGATGATGAGCATTTTTCCATGTGTCTGTTGGCTGTATGAATGTCTTCTTTTGAGAAATGTCTGTTCATATCCTTTGCCCACTTTTTGATGGGGTTGCTTGTTTTTTTCTTGTATATTTGTTTGAGTTCTTTGTAGATTCTGGATATTAGCCCTTTGTCAGATGAGTAGATTGCAAAAATTTTCTCCCATTCTGTAGGTTGCCTGTTCACTCTGATGGTAGTTTCTTTTGCTGTGGAGAAGCTCTTTAGTTTAATGAGATCCCATTTGTCAATTTTGGCTTTTGCTGCCGTTGCTTTTGGTGTTTTAGACATGAAGTCCTTGCACATGCCTATGTCCTGAATGGTACTACCTAGGTTTTCTTCTAGGGTTTTTATGGTATTAGGTCTAACATTTAAGTCTCTAATCCATCTTGAATTAATTTTCGTATAAGGAGAAAGGACAGGATCCAGTTTCAGCTTTCTACTTATAGCTAGCCAATTTTCCCAGCACCATTTATTAAATAGGGAATCCTTTCCCCATTTCTTGTTTCTCTCAGGTTTGTCAAAGATCAGATGGCTGTTCTTAAACACTTATTCATAATCAATAAGCCTTCCTCCGTTGATTATCTTTTCATTTCTTTCAAATTTCTCATTTTTTAATTCTTTTGTCCTAATTTCCAGTAGAAGTATCAACTTTCTTTCCTAAAATACCAGTGGAAAATTTTATTTTACTACTTTACTTATTTCCAAAAACTTTTATTTTCTAGCTTTTGGAATGTTATGGCATCTTATTTCTATTTTATTGATGAGAATTGGACTTTATTTAGATGAGGATATACATTATAATTTCACTCAATATTTTGTTTCTTTGTGTTTTCTGCAATTGATTTTTGTGGGGTTTTTTGTTACTTTATTCTTGTCTCTGTTTTTTATAGAAATTTTCTGTAACTTATGCATCAGATGACTGATGACGACATGTCATTACATTTACGGTGTAAAAATTAGGCTGAGGCAGGAGAATGGCGTAAACTCGGGAGGCGGAGCTTGCAGTGAGCTGAGATCCCGCCACTGCACTTCAGCCTTGGCGACAGATCCAGACTCTGTCTCAAAAAAAAATAAAATAAAATAAAATAAAATTCGTCATCAAAAGGTGTGCATGGTAGGAGTTTGTAGGCTGGTAGACCTTACCAGGGAGTAAGTGTGTAGAGATTTCATTGTTTCCTTAAGGGACTTCCAAATATCTGCTTTTACAGGCCTGTTCTCTTGGGCTAATGAATTTCTCAGAGAGAAACATTTTAGAGTCCCCTTTTTCTATGTAAGGTGTATAGAATTGAGAAGGGGTTAAAAAAAATTAACAGTAAGAGCATTTTTAAATTTGAATAGACTCTGACTCAAATATCAAATATCAGTTTTGAAATTGTTTATATATTTATTTTACTTGACAGATTAAAATTATATATTTCTCATGTACAACATATTGTAAAATATGTATACATTTTGAAATGAATACGTTCAGTTAATTAACATATGCACTGTCTCCCATACTTTTAAATTTTTGGGGACAAGAACACTAAAAATCTACTCTTTAAGCAACTTTCATGAGTTCCATTGATTGGTATTAACTGTAGTCATCCTGTTGTGCAATAGAACCTATGAATTTATTCCTCCTATCTAAGTAAAATTTTGTATCCTTTGACCAATGTCTACCCAAACTCACCCCATCACTCCCTCCCCAAGTCCCTGGAAACCATATCTGACTCTGCTTCTATGTGCTTGACTTTTTTGGATTCCACATATGATTGAGATCATGCAGTATTTGTCTTTCTTGCCTGGATTATTTCACTTAACATAAACGTCATCGATTCAAACATGTTGTCACAAATGACAGAATTTCCTTTTTTTAGGCCTAAATATAGCATTTCATCGTGTATATATACCACATTTTCTTTATGCATTCATCCATTGATGGACACTTAGATTAATTCTAAATCTTGGCTATTTTGCTATTGTGAATAATGCTGAAATAAACATGGGAGAGCAGATATCTCTGAGATGCTGTTTTCATTTCGTTTAGATATATATCCAGTAGTGGGATTGCTGGATCATATGGTAGTTCTATTTCTAACTTTTTTAGAAATCTCCACATTGTTTTCCGTGATGACTATACTAATTTACAGTCCCAACAATGCTCTACAAGGAGTCACTTTTCTCCACCTACTTGCCAGCACTTATTATCTACCATCTTTTTGATAATAGCCATTTTAACAGTTGTGAGATGATACCTCACTGTGATTTTAATTTGCATTTCTCTGATGATTAGTGATGCTGAATATTTTTTCATATGCCTGTTGGCCATTGGTATTTCTTCTTTTGAAAAATGTCTGTTCTCATTCTTTGTCTACTTTTTAAAGTGGTTATTAGTTTTCTTGCTATTAATTTGTATGAGTTCTTTACATATTTTGGATATTAATCCTTATCAGATGTATGCTATGCAAATATTTGCTCCCATTCTCTAGGTGTCCTTTTACTGCTGATTGTTTTCTTGGCTGTGCAAAAGTTTTTTAGTTTGATGTTGACCCTTTTATTTCTGCTTTTGTTGCTCGTGCTTTTGAGGTCTTGTCCAAAAAAAAAATTTATATTTAGGCCAATGACGTAGAGATTTACCTTCTAGCAGTTTCAGTTTCCTTCTAGTAGTTTTACAGTTTGGGGTCTTATGTTTAACTCCTTAGTCCATTTTGAATTAATTTTTCTATATAATATTAGCTAATGGTATAATTTAATTCTTGTGCATGTGGATATCCACTTGTTCAGTTATGTCATTTATTGAAGTGCCTATACTTTCTCCTTTGTCAAAAGTCAATTGACCAGTGGCTGTGTTAACTTTTTTCTGAGCTCTCTATTCTTTTCCGTTGGTCAGCATATCTCTTTTTATGCCAATACCATGCTGTTTTGATCACTATAGCTTTGTAGTACACTTTGAAGTTAGATAGAGTAATGCCTCCATCTTTGTTCTTTTTGCTCAAGATTTCTTTGGACATTTGGGGTCTTTCATGATTGCAAAAAAAATTTAGGATCTTTTTCTATTTCCGTGAAAAATATTATTGGAATTTTGATAAGCATTGCATTAAATCTGTAGGTTGCTTTGGGTAGTATGGACATTTTAGTGATATTAATTATTACAATACATATACATGAGATATTGTTCCATTTATTTGTGTCTTCTATTTCATCCAATGTTTAGAATTTTCAGTGTAACCTCCTTTGTTAAATTTATTTTGAATTTTTTTGTAGTGATTGTTAATGGAATTGTTTTCTTGATTTCTTTTTAAGATAGTTAACTTGTAGAAATGTAACTGATTTTTGTATGCTGATTTTATATTGTGTAACTTTACTGAATTAATATATTAGTTCTAGCAGATTTTTGGTGGACTTTTTAGTGTGTTCCATATTTAAAATCCTGTTGTCTGCAAAAGAGAAATTAAATTTTTTTTTCCCTTTCCAATGACGATGCCTTTTCTTTCTTTCTCTTACCTAATTGTTCTGGCTAAAATAGAAGTGGTGAGAGTGGACATCCTTATCTTTCCTGATCTTAGAGATAAAGCTTTTAACCTTTTACTGTTGAGTATGATTTTAGTTATGGGCTTATCATATATGGTCCTCATTGTGTTGAGGTGCACTTTTTGTATAGAATTTATTGAGACTTTTTATCTTGCAAGGGTGTTAAATTCTATCAAATGATTTTTCTGGATATGTTAAAATTATCATGATTTTTGTCCTTCATTCTGTTAATATAGTATCACATTTATAGATTTGCATAGGTCAAATCATTCTTACATCTCTGGGGTAAATCTAACTTGATCATGTTGAATGATTCATTTAATGCATTGCTGAATTCAGTTTGCTAATATTTTATTGAAGATTTTTGTATCCGTATTCATCAAGAATATTAGCCTATAATTTTTTTTCTTTTGCTGTCATCTGTTTTTGGTATCAGAGAAATGTTATCCTCGTAAAATGAGTTTGAAAGTTCTTTCTTTGATTTTTTTGAAGAGTTTGAGATGGATTAGTATTAGTATTTTAAATATTGGTAGAATTTGGCAATAAGGCCATTAGGTTTGGGGTTTTATTAGATAGGAAACTTGTTATTAATAATTTAATCTCTTTACTCATTATTGATCTGTTCAGACTTTCTATTTCTTCGTGATTCTATTTAGGTAGATTGTATATGTCTAGGAATTTGTCCATTTTTTTCTAGTTTGTCCCAATTTGTTCTTGTACAATTTTTTATTGTAGTCTCCTAATTCCTTGTATTGCTGTGGTATCAGTTGTAATGTCTCCTTTTTTACTGATAATATTTTTAAGTCTTCTCTGTTTTTAGTCTAGCTAAAATTTGTTGATGTTAATCTTTTAAGAAACATCTCTTGCTTTCATTGATCTTTTGTACTGTTTTTCTAATCTCTATTTCATTTATTTCTTTTCTGGTCTTTGTTATTTACTCCCCTCTGCTAACTTTGGGCTAAATTTGGTCTTGTTTTTCTAGTTTCTTGATGTACAAAGTTAGGTTGTTTATTTGAGAGCTTTCTTATTTAGGACTCACTTTCTTCTTTTTTGAGATTCACTTGACCTGTAAAGACAAACACAGACTTAAAGCAAAGGAATGAAAAAGGGTATTTCATGCAAATGAATACCAAAAGAGAGCAGGGTAGCTATATTCATTTTCAATAAAATAGACCTTACATTAAAAACTGTAAAATGAGTCAAAGAAAGATATTTAATAATGAAAAAAGGAGTCCATTGATCAAGAGACTATAATAATAATAATTATATATGCACCCAACACTGAAGCACCTAAATATGTAAAGCAAATATTAATAAATCTAAAAGGAGAGAAAGATGGTAATATAATTTTATTACAAGACTTCAATACTTGACTTTCAGCAATGTAAAGATCATCCAGACAGAAAATTAATATGGAAACATTTAGACCAAGTGAACCTTACAGACATGTATACAGCATTCTATCCAGCAAGAAACAGAATACACATTCTTTTAAAAAGCACAGTGAAGGTTCTCCAGGATAGATTGTATGTTAGACCACAAAAACAGTTTTAGTAAATTTAGGAACATTGAAATCATATCAGTTATCTCACCAAAATGATATAAAACTATGTATCAATAACAGGAGGAATTCTAGAAAATTCACACATCTGTGGAAATCAACAAGTTCCTGAACAGCTAAGGGGCTAATGGAGAAAGTAAAAGAGAAATTTAAACACATCTTGAAACAAACCAAAATGGAGACACAGCATACTGCAACTGGGGATGCAGCAAAACAGTTCTAAGAGGGAAGTTTAGAACCTTGATTGAGATCTATAGGTCTGATTGCCAATGTTGTGGAAATTTAATAAGAGAAAATAAGTAGATCACACTATTTTCCATCAGATTATTACTTAATCCTTTTTGCCTTCAGGTGTGCTTAACGTGCCAAAATTTAGAAATTGTCGAATTCGGCTGGGTGTGGTGACTCACGCCTGTAATCCTAACACTTTGGGAGACCGAGGCAGGCAGATTGCCTGAAATCAGGAGTTCGAGACCAGCCTGGGCAACAAGCGGAAATCCCGTCTCTACTAAAATACAAAAAATTAGCCAGTGGTGGCGGCGTGCACCTGCAGTCCCAGCTACTTGGGAGGCTGAGGCAGGAGAATTGCTTGAACCCAGGAGGTGGAGCTCGCAGTGAGCCGAGATTGCATCACTGAACTTCAGCCTGGGTGACAGAGCAAGACTCTGTCTCCAAAAAGAAAAAAGAAAAAAAAAAGAAATTGTCGAATTTAACATCTTTAAACATAAATCCAACCCTTTGCAGGGGGAAAGGAGCAGAAGTTTTTGGATTACTATGATGGCAGGTAAAGCATATAGCTGTCTATCTTTTGGTATTGCAGAATATCATTTATTTATCCTATTTTGGGCTCTAAAATTGAAGAACACTTGGTCAGAGAACAGGCTCAGCTGTCATCAGACCCAAGCCAAACATGGATTCTACGGCCCTGGAACTGATTGCCCCCAGCATCCCCTGCCAGACCAGCTGCCCCAGCCCTTTGATTTGCCTCTGGGACCCCAGCTTTCCTAAGCCCAGATTTTTTTTTTTTTTCCTGAGAAAAATGAAAAGTTTAAATTTAATAAAAGTTTGAAAATTCAGCTTCTTTTAGTTGCAACTCTGTCAAAGACTCATGAATGATGCCTCAGAGAGGCTACCAAGTCATTCAGTGGAAGTTTTCCTCTCTGTTATGTGGGATATGACTTGTTGAAATACCACCACCAAAACAAAAACAAAAACAAAAGCACAACATAAACACAGTGATTTGTCTAAAATAAAACATTTATTCTGACCAAATGAAATTCTGAGGTCCTGAGACATTAGGGAATTCTGCCATTATTAATTGTTTTGATTCTGAAGGGCTACTTGTAATGCCAATACTTAGGTTCCAGCTTCCTGCTCAACTAAATCAGATGCCATTTACTAATCTTTTTTCCATATTTCCTGCTTAATATTCCTTTGAACTGTTATTCCTTCCCCAGTTTGTTTCATCTTTGTGGGTTTAGATATTATTATTCATCTAGTATAATTTTACAAAGGTATACAACAGAGTTTACTTCTGCTTTTAGTCAAAATGAATGAATAGCTACCTGACTTTTTTCCCCACTGGAAATACCAAAATAACAGATAAAATACCTAAAACAGTTGTTTAGAAGACGTTGGTCATAAATCAATGGACAGTGATCTCTGAGAGACGTAAATCAAGCAAGCGGAGCCCTGCGATTGCCCCAGCTTATTGCCTTGAGAGAGTTTCCAAGCTGGAGTAAAGGGAGGAAGGAGAAAGATAAGTTTTGTCATCAGACTCTGAGCTGAGAAATCCCTGGAGACGAAGGTTGCTAAAGTAATGAAGACAAAGTACCAAGAGGAAAGAGTTGCACAGAGAGAAAGAACTCTAGAGATCTAGAGTCCTTTCCAGTATTCACGCGAGCATAGGTCAAACTCACATACAACAAAAAACTACCTAAAGCTGAGAAAAGAACCACCTCAAAAGGTTAGAGGAAACAGTGCTTGACATTCACAAAGAGCTAAAAAAAAAGAACCTCTCTGCACTCTCTAGAATGGGAAAAATAAGTTCATGACCCATTGAGCAGGGTACACAAAATAATCATAATCTCAGTGTGATATAAAAATTGGCCCTAGACTGAGCACTGTGACGAGCACTGCTATACTGTGGTTTTAGCAAATCCTAAAAACAAGACCCGAAGGAATCAAACTATTTCCAAGTAACTTAAATGAAAAAATTCAAGTTATACAATAATATCAAAATCTTGAGGATGTGACAAGCTAAAATTCCTAATAGCTATCCGTCAATACATTGTTATCAGGCATGAAATAAGGCAGGAATATATGACCTATAATGAAGAGAAAAATAAGCCTTTCAAAATTGACCCATAACTGACATAGATGTTAGAATCTGCAGATTGACATTAAACTGTATGTTTCATATGTTCAAAAATTCGAGTACATATAATATTCTTTAAAGAGAGAGAGAGACACACAGATCAAACTTACAGATGTAAAACTATAATATGCAAGAGGAAAATAACATTAGAATAAGTGGCAGATTAGACATTGCAGAGTAGTTAAAGACACAGCAATATCCACAGTGAAACAGAGAGAGAATTTTACAAAATGAATAGAGAATCAGTAACTGTGGGATGAATTCAAAGCCTTTGAAAATTGTGCAGTTGGAGACTCCAAAGAAGAGTAGAGAGGAACAGAAAAATATTCAAAAAGTAATGCCGGCAGGTACTTAAAATTTGATGAAAACTAGAAAGCCACAGATTCAGGAATCTCAAGTAACCTCAAAAAGAAGAAACATAAAGAAAACTTTACCATGACTCATCATAATCAAATTGTTCAAAATCAGTGATAAAGAAAACATCTGAAAACCCAGAAGAGAAAAATCTATCTTATAAACAAACAAAAATCAAGATGTCAGCAAATTTTTCACTAGCAACAATATAAGTGAAAAGACAGAGAAGTAGCAAGTGTAGAGTATTGAAGACAAAACAAAACAGTCAACATGGAATTCGATACCCAGGGATAATTTTTTAAGTGCAGGCACAAAAAGGCTGAAATGATTTTATTACACAACAGGAAATAAGGAAGTTTTTTTTCACAGAAGTAAAATGATACCAAATGGAAATATGAATCTATACAAAGAAATAAAAACACATAAAATGCTAATTTATGTCAGTTATCTCAAACTATGTTTAAAATTGGAATGAGATGCTATTTCATTTATTATATTGAGTAACACTTAAAAAATCAGACAATATTAAAAAAAAGTCAAGTACAGTGATATACTTCTGTAGTCCCAGCTGCTCAGGAAGGCCAAGATTTCAAGGTTGTAGTGCACTTTAATTGTACTTGTGAGTAGCCACAAGTACTCTATCCTGGGCAATATAGGGAGATCTCCATTGATAAAAATAAAAATAAGTCAGACAATATCTAGTTCTGGAGAAGATATGGAGTAATTGGAACCCTCATACACTGCTAGTTGGAATACATACTAGTTTAGCCACTTTAGAAAACAGTTTGGCAAATTCTTATAAAGCTAAACATATACCTACTATATATCCCAGCAATTGTACTTCTAAGTATGGAACTGAAGGTCATGTAAATTTATATTAACCCAAAAACCTATACACAAATGTTTTCATAGCTTTATTATAATAATAAAAATCTTAGATACAACCCAAGTGTTCAGCTAGTGAATGGATGAACTGGACTACTATTCAGCAGTAAATGGAAAAAATACTGGCATGTATACTATCTAACATGGATAAATTACAAATGTATTCAGCAAAATGAAAGAGACCAAGCTAAAAAGTTTACATATTTTATGCTTCTATTTTTTGTATTATTTTGGAAGAGGAAACACTATAATAGAAAACAGACCAATGGTTAGAAGGAGAAAATGACTCAAAGGTATACCATGAATTCATGTTTGACAGTGATGGAATTGTTCTGTATCTTGATTGTAGTGATGACTACATAATGGTATGTATTTTTCAAAATTCATAAACTCTACTTCAAATTATACTGTATGTATATTTTAAGTGTACATTAAAAATGCAATTTAAAATAATTTTAACTAGAAATAAACATTGTGTGTTCCCGTCAAACAATTGACTTCATCTTTGTTATCACATGGAAAAGCCCCTATAGTAACTATGTATAAAGTACGATGGAATTAAATATAAACCAGGCAGCAAGATAGACTAAGGGACTACAACTTGTACACAGTTGGAGCAATCAGAAGTGAAATGTTTAAAACCTGAATACACTGTATAATCATTTTAATAGAGAGGAAAGGGAAAAATCTAAAAATACTAGTAGACATAAAATGAGGAATACAATAAATAGCATACCTTAGTTCAAAGTTTGTACCACTTTCATTCCCCCCTCACCACCATATACATACATAAAATAGGCAAAAAAGCATAGGTGAAAAACGGATGAGTTATTTAACACCAACCAATGCCTCTAAGATGAAATAGAAAGAAAACCTACTTTTCTTGCATGGTGTATATCACAGAAGTGTGATATAATTTTTTTCCCAGTACCCACAAACTATATTACTTTCTTATATCCTAGGAAATCACTAGGCAAGGTAGCCTGAGCAATTTTCACAAAGATACAAGGAGAAAGATTCTTAAGCCCAATTTATTGCCAGGGGTGGAACGGGCTACTTCGAGAGAGGCATGTGATGAAAACTTTGCTTAGATTCAGAAGATTGAACAAAGAAGTGAGTAAACTTTTCTTTTTTTCTTTGTCTTCATTGGTTTTGTATAAATGTGACAGCCCATGTAGTAGAGAATTAATGGGGGACCGTGTTTCTGATCCATACAAGAAGATTAATATTAAGAAAGTCATTAAACATCACCCAAAATATGAAAAAATAATTTAATTTAATTTCCTCCAATTTTATATTTGTTTCATTAGGACAGGAACCTCATATTAAGCACATAAAGGTGAGGAGGCATGATATTTGTTATTGAATAACTGCTCCAAAGAGCAGAAGACTTTACACTCATTTTCTTGCTTTCCCTATAGTTCTATCAAAGAATGTCTATGGAAATTTATCATAACCTGAAAAACTGAGAGCCTTATGAAGCGATTATTGTTTACTTTGCTTTTCTGATGGCTTTTGATTTCTCAGATAATTGTTTTAGTACATGATCATTATATCTTTACATCTTTAAAGCCCAATCATCTGAAAATTTCAAATGTGTGAATGAAGACTGTGTAAGTTACAGCACAGGAGGAATGGGCCAATTCAGAGTGGAAAATTGAACTCCTTCATCTCTTACAAAGTGGATGCAAAAAATAAGTAGTGACAACATTTTGTTTAGTCACAGACTGTCAATGTTGGCACTTCTATTGTTTTAAGGAGGTCTCCATACAACAGAGTAGATTAATGAAGATCAGAATGAATTCCAAAAAAAAAATTATGGAAAAATTATATATCTATATCTATCTGTCTCAGATTAGGGAAGTACTTTGAAATTATACCATTTGCTGACAGGCGGAAAAACTGAGTCCCATTACAATGAACCGATTTGCTCAAGAACAGATAGCTTGTCTGTAGAAAACTGAGCTCAAGCCACTTCCATAGAAACATATTGTCTTCTAAATCAGATAGTTTACATTGGTATGTCTTACATGGTACTTAGAAGAATAGACTTTGGAGTCTGACTGCCTGGTTTTGAATTCCAACTTAACCACTTATGAGCTCTTGAACCTTTACCTTACTCCCTCAATGTTCTTGTCTATAAAATGGGGATGGCATTTAATACTCTCTGATGAGTTTATTGGGGGGGACCAAATGAGTTAATAAAATCTGTAAAGCACTTTGCACAGGACTCGACATACAGTTAGTGTTCAATATATTTTAACAATTTTATGACATTAATTCTGCAAAAACAAAACTGCAGACAAGCATGTGTTCTAACATTTGTTTTCTTAGGCTGAGTCATGATTATAACTTCATCCAAGATACATCACCATGTAACCTGTATAAAAGTGAATTTACTCCCTCCATTAGTAAAACACAGAGATATAGGCAAGTAAGTTTTTTTTCACACTGTAATAAGGAGGAGTTGTCATTTCTATATACTTTCTATTTTGATAAGATAAATGATACTGACTGTGTAAAAAAGAAAAAAAGCGAGCTATTCGATCCACAAATTTCATTAAAAAAAGTTTTTTTTTTCATCTTGGTCATTCTTGAAAGCATTTACAAAGTACATTTCCCTATTGCTTTTTGTTGTTGTTGTTTTGTAGACAGCAAATGGGCCAGACTAAAGTTTCCAATGGCAACATTTGCTCCTTTATCGCACAACCAGGAACTTAGGACTAGCAGTGAAGCTCTATAAGCTGACTAAAGAAGGGAGAAGAGAAATCGAAAGGGCTAGAATAGTAGCATTCTGCCTTCATTTCACACTATGATTCTAAAGGAAGAATAGAACCACAAGAATCTCCCCTTAAACTTAGGGGCCAAAGAGTTATGCCAATCACATCTATTGTGTTCTGCAAAGCCAGGTTTTGTCTGTGTTCACAAGTGTAGATTTCCTTTATGCTAATCAGCTCATATTCTCTAGCTGGCCGATTTTCTTTTCCTGACAATTACATTGTGGTCAGAGCATCTGTGTTACGGAGAACTGAAACCAATATATGCCAAATATTCGGACACTTATGTTATTATTTTTAGTGAATGTAAGCTCCTTCATGCAATTAATGACATATTATTGCTATTGTTGTCGGTGTGATTGTTGTTGTTTTGGACAACTCAATTACAAAACTATTAGAAGGTGCTTCAGGTAGGAAGTAATAATGTGATAATCAGGTTGTAACAAAGTTAGCTACTGTTGCTGGACATTGTAGAGTCTTCCATTGTCCTCCTACATGATATGCATCATTTAAAGAGCGTTCAGAATTCAGTAGAACAAATTAGATAATAGACACAATCCAGAAAAATCAACAAAAAAATGTTATGTAGTTCAGTGTGTAAGCAAGCCATGGTACTGCTAGGAAAATTGATTCTCAAAGCCAAAAGAGGTCTTGTTGAAAAGGCCTGCAAGGAATACATAAATATAGGGACTTCATATAACCTAATAGTCCTGCAAAGAAAGCTGGATGGTAGTAAATTTTATGCTTTGTTTTCCTGAAGAATGGTGATATGTGCAATTAAAATTATGCTTTGCCTCTGATATTAAATGACTAGCAGCAGAAGAATTAGTTACTGAAATTATTTGTGCAGAGAGTTTTTGAAAAATTAATATAAGTTTCTCATTTAGGTTAACTTTCCTTTTTGTTATTTTTTTTATTATAGCAGGAAAAAAGTTGATCCTGACAGTTGAAAAAATGCAGTGATATTTTAATGATTTTATCTAGACAGAGCTGAGGATTCTACTTTTAATAAACAGTGTATGAATTTCTTATGGAGTTTTGTGATCTTCCTCTATATTTTGACAATAAAAAGTAAACTGTTTGTTTTAAAGAGTGATTTACTAATTTCTCATGAATCTCTGGAGATTAATTTTTCTGCTGTCCTGTCATCAATTCTCTTCCATTTTAAAATTAAGTTTCAATTGTCTAAGAGTTTCATATAGCTGAAAATTTCTGCCTTTGTTGAGGAAAAGACATTGTCATTGGCAGGCAGAAATGCAGCTTCAATAGGGTCCATGCTCACCAGGGAAGTCTGTGAGTTGTCTCCACTGGGGTCAGCACAACATCTGCTTTCTATGTAATCATGTGTCTGATTCCCGTGGCTTTGAGGATCATAGTAAATAGAGTTGGAAAAAGAGTTGGTGGAATAATTTGACATTGGTTTTATTTGCATTGAATCCATTAGGGATTGTAAAATATTTGGCACGTTAAAAATATAATCAATAAGCTGGGGCGGCAGAGCAAGATGGTCGAATAGGAACAGCTCCAGTCTCCAACTCCCAGCGCGAAGGACACAGAAGACTGGTGATTTCTGCATTTTCAACTGAGGTACTGGGGTCATCTCACTAGGGAGTGCTGGACAATCGGTGCTGGTCAGCTGCTGCAGCCCGACCAGCGAGAGCTGAAGCAGGGTGAGGCATCGCCTCACCTGGGAAGCACAAGGGGGAAGGGAGTCCCTTTTCCTAGCCAGGGGAACTGAGACACACAACACCTGGAAAATCGGGTGACTCCCACCCCAATACTGTGCTTTGAGCAAACGGGCACATCAGGAGATTGTATCCCACACCTGGCCGGGAGGGTCCCACGGCCACAGAGCCTCCCTCATTGCTAGCACAGCAGTCTGCGATCTAACCACAAGGCAGCAGCGAGGCTGAGGGTTAAGTAGCTAAACAAAGCCACTGGGAAGCTCGAACTGGGTGGAGCTCACAGCAGCTCAAGGAAACCTGCCTGTCTCTGTAGACTCCACCTCTGGGGACAGGGCACAGCTAAACAACAACAACAAA
>NW_012123376.1:4141880-4142208 GCF_000951035.1 Colobus angolensis palliatus | reverse complement strand
CAACAACAACAAAAAAAGCAGCAGAAACCTCTGCAGACACAAACGACTCTGTCTGACAGCTTTGAAGAGAGCAGTGGATCTCCCCACACGGAGGTGGAGATCTAAGAAGGGACAAACTGCCTGCTCAAGTGGGTCCCTGACCCCTGAGTAGCCTAACTGGGAGACATCCCCACTAGGGGCAGTCTGACACCCTACACCTCACAGAGTGGAGTACACCCCTGAGAGGAAGCTTCCAAAGTAAGAATCAGACATGTACACTCACTGTTTAATGAGATCCCATTCATCAATTTTGGCTTTTGTTGCCGTTGCTTTTGGTGTTTTAGACATG
>NW_012123376.1:4139602-4139868 GCF_000951035.1 Colobus angolensis palliatus | reverse complement strand
ATGTGGTGCTGAGAAGAATGTATATTCTGTTGATTTGGGGTGGAGAGTTCTGTAGATGTCTATTAGGTCTGCTTGCTGCAGAGATAAGTTCAATTGCTGGACATCCTTGTTAACTTTCTGTCTCGTTGATCTGCCTATTGTTGACAGTGGGGTGTTGAAGTCTCCCATTATTATTGTATGGGAGTCTAAGTCCCTTTGTAAGTCTCTAAGGATTTGCTTTATGAAATTGGGTGCTCCTGTATTGGGTGCATATATATTTAGGATAG
>NW_012123376.1:4126535-4139156 GCF_000951035.1 Colobus angolensis palliatus | reverse complement strand
TTATTTCTCCTTCACTTATGAAACTTAGTTTGGCTGGATATGAAATTCTGGGTTGAAAATTCTTTTCTTTAAGAATGTTGAATATTGGCCCCCACTCTCCTCTGGCTTGTAGAGTTTCTGCCGAGAGATCTGCTGTTAGTCTGATGGGCTTCCCTTTGTGGGTAACCCTACCTTTCTCTCTGGCTGCCCTTAAGATTTTTTCCTTCATTTCAACTTTGATGAATCTGGCAATTATGTATCTTGGAGTTGCTCTTCTCAAGGAGTATCTTTGTGGCGTTCTCTGTATTTCCTCAATTTGAATGTTGGCCTGCCCTACTAGGTTGGGGAAATTCTCCTGGATGATATCCTGAAGAGTATTTTCCAACTTAGTTCCCATTTCTCTCTCACTTTCAGGCACCCCTATCAGACGTAGATTTAGTCTTTTTACGTAATCCCATACTTCTTTCAAGCTTTGTTCATTTCTTTTTCTTCTTTTTTCTTTAGACATCTCTTCTCACTTCATTTCATTCATTTGATCCTCAATCGCTGATACTCTTTCTTCCAGTTGATCGAGTCAGTGACTGAAGCTTGTGCATTTGTCACGTATTTCTTGTGTCATGGTTTTCATCTCTGTCAGTTCGTTTATAGCCTTCTCTGCATTAATTAATCTGGTTATCAATTCTTCCACTTTTTTTTCAAGATTTTTAGTTTCTTTGCACTGGGTACGTAATTCCTCCTTTAGCTCTGAGAAGTTTGATGGTCTGATGCCTTCTTCTCTCATATCGTCAAAGTCATTCTCCGTCCAGCTTTGATGCATTGCTGGTGATGAGCTGCGTTCCTTTGGGTGGGGAGATGTACTCTTATTGTTTGAATTTCCAGCTTTTCTGCTCTGCTTTTTCCCCATCTTTGTGGTTTTATCTGCCTCTGGTTGTTGATGATGGTGATGTACTGATGGGGTTTTGGTATAGGTGTCCTTCCTGTTTGTTAGTTTTCCTTCTAACAGTCAGGACCCTCAGCTGTAGGTCTGTTGGAGATTGCTTGAGGTCCACTCCAGACCCTGTTTGCCTGGGTTTCAGCAGCAGAGGCTGCAGAAGATAGAATACTGCTGAACAGTGAGTGTACCTGTCTGATTCTTGCTTTAGAAGCTTCCTCTCAGGGGTGTACTCCACCATGTGAGGTGTGGGGTGTCGGTCTGTCCCTAGTGCAGGATGTCTCCCAGTTAGGCTACTCAGGGGTCAGGGACCCACTTGAGCAGGCAGTCTGTCCGTTCTCAGATCTCCACCTCCATGTTGGGAGATCCACTGCTCTCTTCAAGCTGTCAGAGTCGTTTGTGTCTGCAGAGGTTTCTGCTGCTTTGTTGTTGTTGTTGTTGTTGTTTAGCTGTGCCCTGTCCCCAGAGGTGGAGTCTACAGAGACTGGTAGGCCTCCTTGAGCTGCTCTGAGCTCCACCCAGTTTGATCTTCCCAGGGCTTTGTTTACCTACTTAAGCCTCAGCAATGGCAGCGCCCTTCCCCCAACCTCGCTGCTGCCTTGCAATTAGATTGCAGACTGCTGTGCTAGCAATGAGGAAGGCTCCGTGGACATGGGACCCTCCCGGCCAGGTGTGGGATATAATCTCCTGGGGTGCCCGTTTGCTTAAAGCACAGTATTGGGGTGGGAGTTACCCGATTTTCCAGGTGTTGTGTCTCTCAGTTCCCCTGGCTAGGAAAACGGATTCCCTTCCCCCTTGCGCTTTCCAGGTGAGGCGATGCCTCGCTCTGCTTCAGCTCTGGCTGGTTGTGCTGCAACAGCTGACCAGCACCCATTGTCTGGCACTCCCCAGTGAGATAAACCCAGTACCTCAGTTGAAAATGCAGAAATCACCTGTCTTCTGTGTCGCTCGCGCTGGGAGCTGGAGACTGGAGCTGTTCCTATTCGGCCATCTTGCTCCGCCCTTGACCAAAAAGCATTTTTAAATATTGAGTACATACAGTATTAACTCTTCTAAAACTCATACACATTTATGAGATAGTTATTATTTATTTATTTTTTTCAGACAGCATTTCGCTCATGTTGCCCAGGCTGGAGAGCAGTGGTGCAATGTCAGCTCACTGCAACATCCACCTCCCAGGTTCAAGCGATTCTCCTACCTCAGCCTCCTGAGTAGCTGGGATTACAGGTGCCCAGCACTGCGCCTGGCTAATTTTGTGTATTTTTTACTAGAGACGGGGTTTCACAATGTTGTACCTGTAATCTCAACAGCCTTGGAGGTCAAGTTGGGTGGTCAAGCTGAGATCATGAGATAGCTATTATTCTTATCTCAGTTTTACAGGTGAGGAGACCAAGGTACAAAACATGTAAGTATCTGTCCCAAGGTTATTTGCAAAGTATAATAAAATCAGAACATTACAAAAAATTATGGTATATGTGTCCTTGGTTTTTTAGTTCAAACAACTCATAGTATTACATTGAAATTTTAATGTCCAAGTTTGCATTTTGGTTTGCATTAACATTGATGCCAAAACCTTCTACTTGAATTGGTTCATTAGTGGGAAAGCACTGGGGAAGATTTAATATATGATGTTTAGATAAACTATGCTCTTGTGCCAGATAAACGCCACATAACCTAAAAATATTCTGTAGAGTATTTCACAGTAGTTTAGAAATGGGAAAGTAGTGAAAATTTTACATCACCACTAGACAGTAGTATAGGCATGTCAAATGTAAGAGTGTGACTAGAACAGTCATGACTATATTCATTCTGTAAGCTGTAATTTAGTTTCAGCAAAATATCATCAACCATAATATAGCATTAATTGAGTTTATTCATGGGTTTGCTTCATTTAATATATAAGTTTGTTTGGTTCATGTGTTTCTAAGTAAAATATATTTTTACTGTCTTTTATATTTATATATATTTAAGTAATGTATACTTAAAATATTGTAAGACAACAATGGGATCTGATTGAATTGCTTCTGCTTTAAAATTCAGGTATGTGAAGCATGGATCAAAACTGCCCCATTTGGTATTTATATTTTCTAATAATCATACATTTAAAACCATTCCCCAATTGTTTCATGTATATCTAAACATCAAAAGTAGCCAGGTATAATGACAAGATTTTAAAAGAATGATTGCAGTGTAGGAAACTTTGGATTTTTATCACTCGATTGTCCACCTTCTACCTGTGTGACCTAAGGAAAGTTATCTAAATTTTATGGCTTTATTTCCTCATTTTCATTACAGGTCCATAATACTTACCTCACAAGGTTGTTGATGATACAGATTCAATTATGAGATAATGCATGTGATGATGTAACATGCCTTAAGACAATGCCTCACTAAAGGCTCATAATACATATTTTTCCCATAAATTCCCTTCTTCTTTTCTTATTTTAATATTCATCCTCTGGGGAGCATAAACAACAGCTTTCATTTTACTTTACTCACAAAATCTAGTACAGAGTAATTCTCATTAGTAGTGATAACCACACTCCTCACCAAGGATTCAAATATACTCTGTGTGTTGTCTTGCAGGGTTCACATCAATCCAAGGATGTCAATCACATCCTGGAAAGCCATTGGTATATTAGTCAAAGTTGTCCGGAGAAATAGATCCAATTGTGTGTGTGTGTGTGTGTGTGTGTGAATCCTATATCCTATTGGTCATATTAAACATGGAAAGAGAGAGATACCGTGAGAGGGACTGACAAGTTCTGAGATCTGCAGTCAGCAAGCTGGAGACCGGGGAGAGTCAATGGTGGTGTTTAGTCCAAATGCTGGTAGATTCAAATTCAGAAAAATCCCATGTTTCAGTTCAAGTCAAAAGGCAGGAAATAAACAATGTCCAAGCTTAAAGGACTCAGACAGGAAGAGTTCCCTCTTTCTTGAAAGACAGTCAACCTTTTTGTCCTGTTCAGGCCTTCAACTGACTCCATGAGTTCCACTCACATTAAGGAGGGCAATGTACTTCACTCAGTCTATCAATTTAAATGTTAAACACATCTATAAACACTCTCACAGACACATCCAGAATAATGTCTGACCAAATATCTTGGCACATCATAGCCTAATTAAGCTTACACATAAAATTAACCATCATGATGAGCCATCCACCTTGAGATTTTAAAAATGTTGCCAGCCTTCCACTCAAGTCATCTGGCTCAATTCAGAAAGACAAGTACCTCTCCACTCATCAGAAATGTAAGTTTGCGTTAAATCATGACCGTGACACTTCTCAATAGTATACCAAGAGGCCGGGAGCCTTCGTTAAACAGTCAAGTGTCAAGGTGAATTCTTTTACAATCTGGCAGCCAGCTATGCCTTCCGCATTTAACATCCTGTTAATCCTACTTTGGTCACAAATGTAAGATTCTCTTACATTCTGTTTGTTCCTTCCCTTCCCTTCATTTCTCTTTCTTACCCTGTCTCTTACCTTATCCTTATTTCTATCTTCTCTATCAACGTTCTACTGTCTCTACTATGATCTTGCACCCTTTTTTGCTTATTCTATTTCTTCTTCCCTGACCACACCTTTTAAAAGGTGCAACCTCCTTTGTCCAAATGTTAGATGGGGGGTCAACATTGTCTTGGCTTTTTTTTTTTTTTTTTGAGATGGAGTCTTCCTCTGTCATCAGGCTGGGGTGCAGTGGCACAATCTCGGCTCACTGCAATCTCCACCTCCAGGGTTCAACAGATTCTTCTGCCTCAGTCTCCTAAGTAGTTAGGACTACAGGTGCACACCACCACACCCAGCTAATTTGTGTATTTTTAGTAGAGACGGGGTTTCACCATGTTGGCCAGGACGGTCTCGATCTCTTGACCTCATGATCCACTCACCTCGGACTCCCAAAGTGCTGGGATTACAGGCGTGAGCCATGGCACCCAGACTTCTTGGCTTTCTTGTTATCCCAAAACTTCTACACAGTTTCTCTGACTGATTGATCTCACTATCATGGCTTTTATATGTTCAATATCATGAAGTTTCTTTTGCGTCTCCAGTTCAGGTTTTTCTTCTGTAACTCACAACTGTATATTCAATTTCTTAAATAATTATCTCCAGTTAGATATATTGTGAGAATCTGACATTTCACAGTTTATTCATATGCTTGACCTACAAACATATTCATTTCCCATGTTTTCTGGCTTAATGATTGGTGCTATTGTTCTCTCCCTTGTTGCTATCCATAAAGCAGGGACGTTTGTGAGAATCCCCACTCTCTCACTGTATGTAATAAATCACTGAGACCTCCAGGCTATATCTTCAATTTATCCACTGGAGAGAGCATCTCTATATCACTCTCCTCATCCAGGTACCTTCATCTCTCACTGAGTTACAACAGCAGCCTCCTAACTAGGTCTCCCTGTCTTTAATCTTGTTTCTTTCCAAGTCTTGCTTAGAAACAACAATATTATTTTTCGTTTAAAATTCTATAAAGGCTTCATGTTACCTTTGTTATAAAAGAAAAACTCCCCATAAAGACCTACCTTATTCAATATTTGCTTATGTCCAGATATCTTTTATAAATAGGGATGAAAGTGATTTTTCTTTACTGATTTTGTAATCAGAAAATTTACTGGACTCATTATCAACTTATAATTTGTAGATTTTCTTTTTCTTCTTCGTAGAAAATGACATGATTAAATGATAATGATTATTATTTTCCCTCTTTTTTATTCTTTATATGCACTAAAGAAGACTTCCAATATAATATTAAAAAGAAGCAGGCATAGTAAATATCTTTGCATATTTCCTGACTTTAAGAGGAAGTGTTAACATCTCCCTTTGATACGATATTTGTTAAAGTTTATTAGAGATGAGTGATAGATTTTCTTCATTAAGTTAAGCAAACTCTTAACTTCTTAGCTAGCTAAGAGATTTGAGTTTACCCCCTCTGAGTTATTTCTAAATGCTTGTTCCAGGGTATTTATGTTGTATACATAAATTGCTATCACAATCCACTTTCAAATAATGCTGTACTAATTCACATATAACATACTATCTTAAAACACTGTAAGTCCTGTTTCTCTTCACAGTTTACCGATTTTAAGTTTGCTAATGCACCTAGGGTGCAGCTGCTATACTTATCTCAAGGGGAAATAAACAGAGATACTTATATAGTGGTGGCAGGCCTCTCAAGGAGAAAGAATAGTGATCATACTGCTGAGATCACAGATATACCCAGATATCCTAGATGAATAGGCACAGTCAAGATTAAGCATCATCTTGAATTGTTGTTGCTAAAGTTCCCAGATATTCAATAATGCTATTTGGAGATAATGATTGTACAGCTTCAATGGAGTCAGTAGGGTTGTTTTACAACATTTTCATCTGTCCTAAAACCTCGAGAAGTCTTCAAACCATTAGAGAGGGCTATGCTGTGAATGAAGTGATGTTCTGGGGCAAAGCTTTAGAAGAGGCCTCCTGGATGACTGGGGAAAAGGGTCTTTACTACTCCCTACCTGTACCATCCAACAATGAGCAAACATCAGCTGGTGGACTGTAATGTGCAACAGAGAACAGCCTTAAGCAGAAAAAAAAATATGAAGTAAACTGGTGATAAATAAGCCAAAAGGAACAAAGTGCTACAGGACTTGAATATTTTCTACATAAGGAGATGGGACAGTGATGTGGTTTGGCTATGTCCCCACACCAAATCTCCTCTTGAATTGTAATCCCCGTAATCCTTACAATCCCTATAATCGCCATGTGTCAAGAAAAAGACCAAGTGGAAGTAATTGAATCACGGGGGCAGTTTCCCCCATGCTGTCCTCGTGATGGTGAGTGAGTTCTCATGAGATCTAATGGTTTTATAAGTGTTCAGTAGTTCCTCCTTCTTTCATTCTCCTTCCTGCCCCCTTGTGAAGAAGGTGTCTTTTTCCCCTTCATTTTGCACCATGATTGTAAGTTTTCTGAGGTCTCCCAGCTATGCTGAACTGTGAATCCATTAAATCTCTTTCCTTTTTAAATTACCCAGTCTTTATAGCAGAATGAAAACAGACTAATACAGACAGTTAACCCAAATTCAATAAATTGCCCTCCTTGAGAAAAAAAAAAGTTAATGACTATGTCTCAGAGAATTACTTGCCTTCAGAATTTTTCCAATATAAATCTAGTTTAAGGGGACCTTTGGAACGTGTTTGTTAGGCAGCTTTGCTCAACGCCTAAATAATACAAATGAATGTCCTATAAATGCAAGCTGCAATGAAGGTCTACGCTAAGGAAAAATGGGAACCACTTCCAGTTTTAGTCTTTTAAAAATGTCAGAGTCAAATGGGCCAAAATAAGGAAGCCTCTGTTTTCACATAAAAAATAGTAGGCTTATTTATTAATTTTGAAACTTGAACAAGTATCTAATAAACCTATTTTATAAATCAGATATTATTAAAAGTTGCCAGAAGAAAAGATACTTCAGCAAACAGGTATCAGAATTTCAGTTTTGTGTTACCTCTCTTAGATAGAATTCTTTGGGGACAAGGAGGGAAAACAGATCAAAACAATGCTATGATTTTTGTAGCATAGACTAAGACTTCCCTCACATTTGATGTCTTTTATTCTGTCATAATAATGAGAATAAAGGCACATAATGAATTGTTATTGTTAGGTGAAAATCTCACTGAGCCTTAGCATCTTCTTCTGAACATAAACACTATGTCCAGGACTGCAGAAGGAATGAATGTAGGAGATGTTGTCAAGATAAGAGTAAGGAAAGAGGATGTTGAATACAATAACTAACTGAAAGCTATGTGGTATGTTTTCCTTGATCAACCCTCTCTCCCTCTAAATTAAATCCCTTGGAACAAAATGATGTGGGGGAAACCCAAGTATTAATTAATACAACATTTGTATTATACACTTCCATTTCTATTTTCACCAAATGTGTGTGAGCTAATTCATGTTACAAAACACATGTTACAGAAGAGTATATTTTACTTGCTTATATTATTAAAAAATATAGATGTATAGTATTAATTTTTTTTTCCACAGAACTGTACCTGTGGCAGAATAGGCACAAAAAGAGAAGCAAATAGCAAATATGTTCCTGAGTGATTGGCAATTGCTAAGTGATGCCTTGGCCACCACCTGTGCTGCTGCTTCATCCATTATTTCCTTTTGTCTCTCTGCCCTCTGCTTTATCAGACTTAAAAACAATGAAGAAAACTTGGCACTAGTGAGCAAGTCTAGATGCTATGCCTTGGGGCCATATTAACTATGACTTTATTAAGTAATGATTCCATTATTTTAATGTGTATTAAACAATATCCATTAGTTTAAATTTTAATATTTAACATCAGAGATTGGTAAACACTAACATTCAATGCTATTGCTATGTCTATATAAAAGCCTACAAATAATTCACAAAACAAAAATTAAAATCACAGATATGTTTTTATAAAGAGTAATTAAAATAAATTTAATAACATGGCAAAATCCAAATATGTTTACAGAAACCATTCTATTTTTTGTACTTGTTGCCTATTAGAATCTATTAACTAACCCAGTTAGTTACCATCTGATAGTTTGTTTTCTCAGTTTGTGGTTTCTGCATGTCTGCATCAGTTTCACTTGAGGTAGGAGGCAGACGGTTCAGATCAGCTTACTCAATGCATACCAGAATTTAAGGCAAGTTTTCAAAGACTCTTTTCACCTTGCCTTTCTTACAGGACCTATCTTCTGCAAGTAGATCTACCCATGAGAATTTGCAAGAAGGGAATGACAATCATGAAGCAAAGGCTCTGCTCTTTCAGCTTCCCTTATTTCAACTGCAGGTAGGATTATGAATATGGTCAGATTTTCCTGGAACTACTTTTCAAGAGGTCTCGTAGTTTATTCAAAGCTTTTTAGTGCCAACAGGGAAGGTGCTCCCATCCATTTCACTGGCATGTGTAGTGACAGTGGTTGCCTAATTCCCTAACTTCCTAATCATGACAGGTAAAGAAGCTCTTTGATCGGCCAGTTCCATGGTATTATTGGGAGGGTTACTCCTGGAAGTTAAACCTGGAGCCATGTACACTAACCTTCCAATAACCTTGTAAACATCTGACTGCCTCTTTTAAACCTCTTTCTGTTGAAACTAACTGGAAAGATTTTCAATCTGAAACTTAATGAATAGAAAATTTTTATTCAAAGTGCAAATACAGGGTCGTCACCCAAACCCATTTAATCAGAATCTCTTGAGGGTGTTCAAAGTGTCTTCGTTTTAAACAATCTTTCTAGGATATTTTGGTGCATGTTTAAATTTGAGAACCCATGCTGTGTCAAATATATGGGGACACGAAAATCTAGAGAGGGGTCATTGCTATAAATTAGTAAGGCAGGCAATAAACTTAAGTTTAAATTGACCCCTACAAAACAGATTATGATTGCTCACTTTGCCCGGAGCCCTCCTCTGGGAAGTTCTTTATAAACAGATCACCATGTTGTGTGCCCTGTGATCTCATTAATTTGGACATATCACAGACTCACAGGCAATCATTTGTATAGACCAACCTATAATAGGACCTATAGAGGAGATTTGCCCAAGAGATATACTTTACCTTGAATGGTGAGAGTCTAATACACTAATATTCTCTCACATTGAGAATTTGAATGTGGGACGAGAAGCAGACAGTTGAATCAGAGAGAAGCAGAGAGACGTAAAAAAAGAATGCTATGGTATCTCTAGAGGCATAGAAGTCATGATTGAAGAGACAAATTAATCAGTAATAACAGTAGCTGGAGCAATAAAAACAGTGGTGTGAAACCCAATCTCCTTGTCTTTATGTGGTAAAACTCCGCAGTCACCCCAGTTCCCATGGGATTGGCTGAGGCCTTTCCTATGACACAAATGCAGCTCAATTTTTTTGTTTGCCCTATTCTGTTCTCTTCACTCTCATAGTGGTTTATCCAAAGAGTTTATCTTAACAAGTACACTGCATGCAAATTTCTGTTTCAGAGTCGATGGAACCCAGCCGATGATACATTTCCCATATAGCATATCCAATTTTTCAAACCAGAAGAATATGAAAATTTTGTTTTATCAAACTTTAATCTTAAAGCTCAACTAAGTATTTTATGGACTTAACTTGCTACAGCCTGACTGCTTTTTTCACAGTGTACTGGAATTATTTCTTGGAATATCTTCAATTTATATAATGGTTTCCCTACAGAAATGTTTCTTTCTCTTACTAATATATGTATTGTTGTACCCAAGTTTCTTTAATTAAATCAATCAGAAAATTGGCTAAAATTACGAAGTAAGGTTAAAAGTTCTCATCTAAAAATAAATTTCAGATTCTCAAAGAGAAGACTTTTGAAAATAAAATAGTTCCTTTTCTACCTAATATAAGCAGGAATGTGCTTGTAAAGACTTTACCATACTTCACCTTCTTCACATATATAGAGTTGTAATCATTTTAGAGTATATGAATAAAGTTCCAACAGTTGTTCGGCTTTTTTTTCCTAAGCACAAGAATAAAGGGAAGCAGGCATATAATCAGTATTCAACATAATAACTGAACAACAGTGAACACACTTTTAATAGATTTGTTTCCTAATATTGATCTACGTTTGTTCAAAAGCCAAGAAAATAATGTATCTAGTGCAGACTCATCTACAAATATGACTACTCATTGGGCAATGAATAAATTGGAACAGCTAAAAAAATCAATCAGGTTTGAATTAAGGATCCTGTAAAGTATAATGCGAATATAGGTTGCGTACTGTGCCAACAAGTCTGAAATATACTTTGACCAGATTCAGTGTCCTTCAAAGCTTTTAAAGCATTCTTTGTTATAAAATGCAATGGTTCTCTTTAGGAATCCACTGCCATTAGAAATCAAGTATATCTGGTTATATATTTGCAGGATTTAACTGTAAAAACCAAGGATAGAAATATTGAAAATTTTACGAGTACCTCTACTTTATTAAATTTCAATCATATGCACGAACTTTCAAATATGCCTAATTCTAACAAAGCTTAGCTCGCTGAATAATAACCATAAACTGCAGTTTCTGCATACAGCTGCATTAAAAATATCAGCATTTTAATAGCCAAAGCAATTTGAGTACTTACACTGGGCCCTAATAGTGTGACGTAAATGTATACAAAAATCCTCCTTCCCAGTATTTTCACTTCTTAATATTGCTCCTTAACCACAGCTGCCTTTTTATATTCCCTCATTGCGAACCAACAAAACTTTCCCCATAACTGGGCTAGCATTAGTTGTATTATATTTTCCCTCCTGTACTTTGTGGCTCAGTTAATTATACATCAGTTAACTTCTCCTTCCCCTTTCCTTCTCATTTCCCTTTGTCCTCTTTTTTCTCCTCCTTCTTCCTCTTTGCTCTACTTTGTTCATCTTTCCCCCACATTTTTTTCATTATTTCAAATTCTATATATAAAGACTATATACATATTTTACAAGTACACTATTTCATAGTTGCATAATTCAAATTTGCATCAAAGTCTCTGATGCTGTAAATAAACTATAAATATGGGTGGAAAGGATTCAACTCCTCATAAGAGAGTTTATTTTTATTTTTTAAAAATCTTTTGATACATTATATTTGTATGTATTTATTAGGCACATGTGAAATTTTGTTATATGCATAGAATGTGCAACAATCAAGTAAAGGTATTTAGGGTATCTATCACCCAAACATCCATCATTTCTGTATGTTGGTTATATTTCAAGCCCCTTTTCTAGCTATTTTAAAGTACACTACATTATAGTCACCCTACTCTTCTATCAAATATTAGTTTAACATTCTTTCCAACTGTGTGTCCAATCAAACTCTCTCCGTGCCACTTCCTTCCACCCATACACTCTTCCCAGGCCTTGGTAAATACATTAAACTCTCTACCTCCATGTGGTCAACCTTTTCAGCTCTCATATATGAGTGATAAGATTTCTCTTTCTATGTGTGGTTTATTTCTTTTCTAAGGAGACTTTATTTATTATTCACGTATGAAGAACAACTTTGCTGGGTATAGTAGCGTAGGATAACAGTATTTTCTTTTAGCACTTTGAATATATCATCTCATTTTCTTCTGGCCTATGAGGTTTCTGTTGAGAAATCTGCTGTTAGTCTGATGCAGTTTGATGCAGGTCCCTTTATAGATGACGAGATGCTTTTTTCTTGCTGTTTTTAGAATTCTCTCAATTTTAAAAATTTTATTTTCAGCTTCAGGGCATACAGTGCAGTTTAATTATGTGTGTGTGTGTATATATATATATACACACACACACATAAATTTATATATATAGTGCAATGGTGACATTGAGGCTCCTACTGTGTCTGTAACCTGAATAGTGAATATTGTACCTAGAAGATGATTTTTCAAACCTCACACCCACCCCAGACACTGGGGAAATCCTGGATTTTGAGTCCCCAGTGTCTGTTATTTCCATCTGTGTGTCCATGTGTACCCTTTTCAAACTCCCACTTAAAACTGAGAACATGAAATATTTTATTTTCTATTTCTGAATTATTTCATTTAAGATAATAGCCTCCAACTCCATTCATGTTGCTGCAAAATGCATGAAACTTTTTTAATGGATGCAAAGTGTTCATGTTGTAAATATATCGCATTTTTTCATTCCAGTCACCCACTGATGGA
The DNA here is from genome assembly GCF_000951035.1 of Colobus angolensis palliatus. Classification (NCBI taxonomy): domain Eukaryota; kingdom Metazoa; phylum Chordata; class Mammalia; order Primates; family Cercopithecidae; genus Colobus; species Colobus angolensis. The sequence continues at coordinate 4,126,595 of NW_012123376.1, read as the reverse complement.
TACTTAGATTGATTCCATGTCTTTGCTTTGTGAATAGTGCTGTGATAAAAATACAAATGT
>NW_012123376.1:4043541-4125827 GCF_000951035.1 Colobus angolensis palliatus | reverse complement strand
TTTTTTTTTTTTTAACATTTGCTTTTGAAATCTTAGTCATAAATTCCTTGGCTAAGTCAATGTCAAGAAAAGTTCATACTAGGTTTTCTTCAAGTATGTTTACACTTTCAAGTCTCATGTTTAAGTCTTTAATCCATCTCGAGTTCATTTTTATATATGGTGAGAGACAAGGGTCCAGTTTCATTATTATGCATATGGCTAGCCAATTTTCCTAGCACCTATTATTGAATAAGGTGTCATTTTCCCTGTGTGTATTTTATTGACTTTATTGAAGATCAATTGGTTGTTGGTGTATAGTTTTATTCTGGGTTCTCCTTTCTGTCCCATTGACTTATTTGTTTATTTTTATAGCAGTACCATGCTGTTTTGGTTGTTATAGCCTTGTAGTGTAATTTGAAGTCAGATAATGTGATGTCTTCAGCTTTGTTCTCTTTGTTTAAGAATGCTTTGGCTACTAGGGCTTTTTTTTTTTTTTTGGTTCAATATAAATTTTAAGGTTTTTTTTCTAATTCTGTGAAACAAATGACCATGATAATTAGATAGGAATTGCATTTACTCTTTAGATTGCTTTGGGTAGTATGATCATTTTAATTATATTGATTCTTCCAATCAATGAGGATGGGATGTCGTTCCATTTGTTTGTGTCATCTACTAATTCTGTCATCAATGTTAGATAGTTCTCCTTTTAGAGATCTTTCATTTTGTCAGTTAAATGTATTCCTAGGCATTTGTGTGTGTGTGTGTGTGGCTATTACAAATGGAATTGAGTTATTTATTTGGTTATCAGCTTGAATATTATCCGTGTATACAAGTGTTACTGACTTTTTTACACTGACTTTGTATACTGAAACCTTACTAAAGTCATTTACCAATAATTGATATCTTTTAGAAAAGTCTTTAGGGTTTTCTAGGTATAAGATCATGTCATCAGCAGAGGTAATTTGATTTTCTCTTTTCCAAGGTGGACGCCTTTTATTTCTTTCTCTTTCCTGATTGCTCTGCTAGGACTTCCAGTACTATTATATTAGGAGTGGTGAAAATGGATGTCCTTGTCTCGTCTAGTTCTTAGGGGGAATGTTTTCAGTTTTTCCCCATTCAGTGTGACATTGGTTACGGCTTTGTTATGTGTAACTTTTATTATTTTGAGGAGTTTCCTCAATGCTCAGTTTGCTCAAGGCTTTTATTATGAAGTGGTATTGAATTTTATTAAATGCTTTCTCTGTATCTATTGAGATGATCATACTATTTTTGTTTTTAACTCTGTTTATGGGGTGAAACAAAACTGATTTGCATATTTTGAACTATCTTTGTGTCCCTGGAATAAAACCCACTTGATTGTGATCTATTATCATTTTGATGTGCTGCTAGATTCAGTTTGCTAGTATTTTGTTGAGGATATGTGAATCTATGTTCAACAGAGATATTGGTCTACAGTTGTCATTTTGTTGTTGTTGTATCCATGTCTGATTTTCTGATTTTGGTATCAGAGTGATATGGTTTAGCCGTGGCCCTACCCAAGTCTCATCTTGAATTGTAGCTCCCATAGTCCCCGTGGTTCTTGGGAGGGACTCAGTGGGAGATAACTGAATAATGGGGGTGGGTTTTCCCATGCTATTCTCATTATAGTGAATAAGTCTCGTGTGATCTAATGGTTTTACAAAGGGCAGGTGCCCTGCACATCCTCTCTTCATTGCTGCCGTGTAAGAAGTGCCTTTTCTCCTCCTTTGCCTTCCACCATGATTGTGAGGCCTCCCCAGCCATGTGAACCTGTGAGTCCATTGAACCTCCTTTTCTTTAAACATTAACCAGTCTTTGGAATTTCTACATAACAGTATGCAAATGAACTAATACACAGCGTGATACTGGTATTATAGAATTAATTAAGGGGACATCTCTTCTCCTAAATTATTGTGAACAGTGTCAGTGAGATTGATACTAACTTATCTTTAGAAATCTGGTGACATTTGCTTGTGAATCCTTCTGGTCTGAGCTTGTGTGTTGGAAGATTTTTATTACTTATTTAATTTGATTACTCATATTGGTCTTTTCAGGATTCCTATTTCTGACTAGCTTAAATCTTGCTTTATGTTCCCAGGAAAATGTCCATTTCCTTTAGGTCTTCTTTTTTTTTTTCATGAATAGATGTTCATGGTAGTCTTTGATGGTGTTTTGAATTTTTGTGGTATCAGCTGTTATGTCACCTTTATCATTTCTGATTATGTTTGTTTATTTGAATATTCTCTCTTTTGTCTTAGTAAGTATTGCTAGCAGTCTACAAATTTTATCCTTTTTGAAGAACTAACTTCATTTGTTGATCTGTTGTAATTTTTTGGTCTCAATATTATTTCTGTTCTGATTTTTATTTTTTTATTTTTTATTTTCGAGACAGAGCCTCACTCTGTCACCAGGCTGCAGTGTAGTGGCGTGATCTCAGCTGTTGTTTATTTTTATCTGCCAGCTTTGGGTTTGGTTTGTTCTTGTTTTAGTTCCTTGAGGTGTGACAATAAGTTGTTAATTTGAGATATTACTTTTTGTGTAAACATCTAATGCTATAAACTTTCCACTTAAAACTGTTTTTGTTGTATTCCAGGGGGATTTGTATCTTATGTCTCTATTTTTATTTCCCTCAAAAAATTTTGTTCATTATTGGTGTAATTTTCTCACTGACCAAAAACCTACTCAGGATCACATTGTTTAGTTTCCATGTATGTTTATACTTTTGAGAATTATCCTGGGTATTGATTTCTAATACTGTTTTACTGTCATCCAAGAAGATACTTGATGTGATGTAGGTTTTTTTGAATGTATTGAGACTTACTTTATGGCCAAGCCTATGCTTTATTTTGGAGAATGTTCTAGGCAAAGACGAGCAAAAAAAGAAAAAGATGAGAAAGTACATCTTAAGTGTTCTTAAAACAATAAAACAAAAGGTAGCTATATGAGGTGATGGATAAGTTCATTAGCATAATTGTAGTGACTATTTCACAATGTATGTATTTATCAAATCGTTAAGTGTAAACCTTAAATATACACAATTTTAAAAACACTTAAGACATACTTTCTTAGCAAATTTCAAGTATATGATACTGTTTACTATAGTCACATTGTTTTACATTAGATCTCCAGAAGTCATTTATCCTGAATAACTGAAATTGTTTACCTCAAGACCCCAGATCCCATTCCCCATCCCCAGGTAACCACCATTCTATGCTATATTTCTGTATGTTCCATATGTTTTGATTCCACATATAGATGAGATCATGCAATATTTGTCTTTCTGTGCCTGGTTTATTTCACTTGGTATAAGATCTTTGAGATTCAGTATTTTCTCCGTTTTCAAGGCTGAATAATATTCCATTGAATATTTATATTACAGTGTTTTAATCCATTCACTCACCAAAAAACATTTAGATTATTTTCATATCTTGCCTATTGTAAATAGTGATGAAATAAAATTGAGAGTGTTTATTTCACCACTTTGATGTATTGATTTCATTTCCTTGAAAATATACTCATAAATGGGATTGCTGAATCATACAATGATTTTATTTTTATTTTTTTAGAAAACCCCATCATACTGCTTTCAATAGCATCTACGCCATTTTACATTTTCCCCAATCATGAACAAGGGTTCTAATTTCTTCATATCCTCCCCAACTCTTATTATCTCCTGTCTTTTGGATAATGGATATCCTAACAGATGTTACACGTGTCTAATTGTAGTTTTGATTTACATTTCCCTAATGATGATGATTTCCCAGTAATATTGAAACCATTACATATTTCATGTGTCTGCTTACCGTTTTTATTTTTTCTTCAAAAAATATCTAGTCAGGTACTTTTCCTATTTTTTAATTAAGTTGTTCATTTTTTTTGCTACTGAGTTTTCATGACTTGTATGTATGAAATATTAACACCTTATCAAATATGTGGTTTGCAAAGCCTGTCTTTGAATTCATATGCTGCCTTTTCATTTCGTTGGTTGTTTCCTGTTTGTGCAAAAGTTTTTTAGTTTGACATAGTTCAACATGTTAATTTTTGTTTTTGTTTTCTGAGCTTTTGACATAAAGCCCCCAAATCATTACTGAGGCCTATGTCAAAGAGCTTTTCCTCTTTTTTTTTTTTTTTTTTTGGAGTTTTACAGTTTCAGATTTTACGTTTAGATCTTTAATTCATTTTCAGTTTGTTTTTGTTTGTGGTGTAAGATAAGGGTCCAGTTTCTTTCTTTTGTATGTGTATACCCAGTTTTCCCAGCACAATTTATTGAAGAAAGCATCTTTTCACGTTGTGTCCTTTTTGGCAGACTTGTTGAAAATTAATTGACCCTATTTGCTCAAATTTATTTCTGGGCTCTTTATTTTGTTCTATTGTTGTCTATTTTTGTACCTCTACCATACTGTTTTGATTTTTATAGATTTGTAATATAATTTGAAATTAGGAAGTATGATGTGTTTAGTTGTTTTTCTGTTTCAAAATTGAACTTATTATTCAAGGTGTTTTGTAGTTTTATACTAATTTTATAATTTTTTTAAAATTTGTAAACAAGGCCATTGAAAATTAGGTAAGAATTGTTTTATGGCTTGAATGTTTGTGTCCCTTCAAAATTCATGTTAAAACTTAATTCCTTTTGTAGTGGTACTGACAGACAAAGCCTTTGGGAAGTGATTAAGTCATGAAAACCCCCTTTCATGAATGGGAATAATGCTTTTATAAAAGAAGATTAAGAAAGCTTCCTATCTCTTTAATTTCTTCTGAAACGTAAGAACAAATTTTTGCTTTTTGTCCACTTCTGACACATGAGAACACAGCAAGAAAGTGCTATCTTGGAAGCAGAGAACAGTCTTCACCAAACATGAAATCTACCGGCACCTTGGTCTTTAACTCCCAGTCTCTGGTACTGTAAGGAAGAGATTTCTGTTCTTTATGAACTACCCAATTTCAGAAACTTTGTTACAGCAGCACAGACTAAAATAATTGCATTGAATCTGTATGTCACTTTGGGTAGTACAGATATTTTAACAATATTAATTATTCCAATCCATAAACATAGTATATCTTTTTATTTATTTGTCTCTTTAAATTTGTTTCATCAAATTTTTATGGTGTTCAGTGTACAGATATTTTACTTCCTTGGTTAAATTTATTCCTGAATACTTTTTTGTGCTATTCTAAATAAGATTATTTTCTCAATTTATTCATCAGATAGATTTATGTCAGTGGTTTTTCTTTGTCTATTGGCAGTTGTTTCATCCCTCATTTCTCTCCTGCTATTTTTTATTGTATTTTATTTTATTTGGAAGGAGTGATTTGCTTTGATTCTTTCTTCTTCATCTTTTGTCTATATGTTAGAGGGTATTTTTTTTTCTTTGTGGCTAGATGAAGGCTTGCATAAAATGTTTTGTAGTTAGAACCTTCTATTTTATAGTAATTATTAAAAAGTGAAGAAACAATAGATGCTGGCGAGGCTGTGGAGAAATAGGAATGTTTTTACACTGTTGGTGGGAATGTAAATTAATCCATCCATTGTAGAAGACAGTGTGGTGACTCCTAAAGGATCTAGAACAAGAAATACAATTTGACCCAGCCATCCCATTATTAGGTATATACATAAAAGAGTAGAAATCATTCTACTATAAAGACACATGCACACATATCTTTATTGCAGCACTGTTTACAATAGCAAAGACATGAAACCAACCAAAATGCCCATCAATGAGAGACTGGATAAAGAAAATGTGGTACATATACTCCATGGATACTATGCAGCCGTAAAAAGGAATGAGATTATGTCCTCTGCAGGGGCATGGATAAAGCTAGATGCCATCATACTCAGCAAACTAACACAGGAACAGAAAACCAAATACCACATGTTCTCACTCATAAGTGGGAGGTGAACAATGAGAACACATGGACACAGGGAGGGTAACAACACACACTGGGGCAAGTTGGGGGGTCGAGGGGTGAGGGGAGGGAAAGCATTAGAACAAATAGCTAATGCATGTGGTGCTTAAAACCCAGATGATGGGTTGAGAGGTGCAGCAAACCACCATGGCACACATATACCTATATAACAAACCTACACATTCTGTACTTGTATCCCAAAAGTAAAGTAAAATAATAAATAAATAAATAAGCTTCTATTTTAAATTGATAACAACTTAATTTTAATCACACACAAAATGCTATACTTTTACTAACCTCCATTTTTGTTCTCATAATCAGAATGTGACTCTTTTAATATTGTATATACATGAACAGATTTTTATCTTTTCACTTTAATTATATTAGGATTTGGAGTCTTTGGAGTCAGCTATACAACACCATCACATTGTTACATTAATCTGTATTATGTTTATATGTTTACCTTGACCAGTGAGATTTAAAATAATTTGTTTTTGGATTCACTGATTTTACTGCTTGATCAAGTCTACTTTTGGAGCTCTCTCTTGAACTTTTTAGTTCAGTGATTGTATTCTTCACCTCTAGAATTTCCTTCTATTGTGCTTTTTTATGGTTGTTGAACTTATTTGCATCCATTGGGGATTTTTCTTCTTTCCTGATTTTGTTTAGTTGTCTATCTATTTTGTGGCTTAGTTTATTTATGATAATTATTTTTCATAATTAAGCATATCTCCATTTCCTTGGAATACATTACTAAAAAATGATGGCATTCCATCGGTAGTGTCATGTTCCTTGATATTTTGTATCTCTTATAGCCTTGTGTTAATGTCCATATATTTGAGGAGACAGTCACCTCTCCCAGACTTTGCAGACTGATTTCAATGGAGAAAGAACTTCACTTACAGGTAGGCTTGAGGGCATCATCTGGGAAGCGTTGTAGCAGTTATGGCTCTAGGGAGGATGCGGTGACACAATCTCTGTGCAGTTTCATTAGCTGGGGTTAACTGGTGAAAACTGCAGGAGCCCTTGGTGGTCAAGGCTTCAGTTGTCCATATTGGTGGCAATGTCTGCTAGGGTCTTCTTGTCCTCTTTTATCCCTGACTAGGGGAGGCCAAGGCCAGTGGGAATCCTTCTTGGCAAGAGACCTGGTACACAAATACATTTGTGGTAGTGTGGGATGGGTGTCTAATGCATGAGCACATATGAAGTTGCCATGAAGCCATGGTGTGGAACACAGGCACATCTGAGGCCCCTGGGTCTGGGATATGGGTGCACTTGCTGCAGCACTGTCACTAGTGTTCAAGGAGCAAGTATGTCGTAGTGGTGCAGGTGTTTGAAGCACAGTTGTTTATTTAGCAGCTGCGGAGCTGGTATCTGGGGCATGGACACACAGGGGACAATCATCCAGTTGTGTGTAGTTACAGAGAGTCTCAGGGTGGTGCAGCAGTGGCTCCTTCTCCAGGAGGATGTGCTGGTGTCTCCTTCTCCAGAGGGTCTATGGCAGAAGTAATGGCTATTAAGTTCCTCAGCAGCAAAGGACAGCAAGCCAATGTGGACAGTGATAGCACGTGCCCCATGGCTGATAATGATAGCCCTATCCTTCTTTGTTCCTAGTGGTCTCCTGATGTCTCAGCAACGAATATCTCCTAGTGATCTGGAGGAGGTGAAACTGAAGTATGTCCTCAGGCAGTGCCCTGAAAGGCTGGGAAGCTCACTGTGTTCTTCTTCTCCCCACTAGGGGTACTCATAGACCAGTGTTCCCCTCTCCCTGATGCTAAGTTGTGCCTGCCTAGGGAATAAAATGATACAAGCCGAATGAAACTTTTCTTCCTACGTTTAGTGTGATTATTCTCCATCTTTTGGCCCCACGTTGTTGTTATAACTTCTTAACTCTTGAGATCACACAGAGATTAATTTTTCATTTGTGAATAAATACCTAATTGTTTTTTGTGGAAGGACAAAGGGCGGGTTCCCCCATCTTGTGGGTGTCACTCTTGCATTATGTTTTTCATCTTTTCTTCATCCTTCTTCATCTCTATCTTTGTATTTTGCTTACTTTTTCAACCTCACCAGTTATCTGATCGTATGTGTCAATTAGCCATGAAAAATATAAACTTAAAGCATAAAGTTAAAATATTACTTATTTGCTGAACTTCTCATCAACAATCACACTGGATATTGAGTGGAGACAATCTGGCATTTCACTTTTTTCTGCAAGAATATAGAGAGAACAGGAAGTCCACAGAAAGGGGAGTCAGCGAATAGAGATTTCATGTATTTCTTATGTAGTTTCACTTCTTTTATTACAGTCACATATAACCTCAGATGAATTAAAAATTTGCTTGCATTGAAATTCAGAGACACTTAGTAAACAGAAATTTCTTAAACTTTACTCAACTTCATGCCTACAACTGTAAAATGTGAATAAGATGGCCTATATTGCACAGTTCAGAAGGGCCTGTGGTCAAATGAGATCATATGTGTCAATTAGCCATGAAAAACATAAACTTAATGAATAAAATTAAATATTACTTATTTGCTGCACCTCTCATTAACAATCACACTGGATACTGAGTGGAGACAATCTGGCATTTCACTTTTTTTCTGGTAAAAATATTGCAATATGTCCACAGTAAATAATTCATCCTTTCCCATTCTTCCATAAAATGATTTTAATAGATTTAATTCTTTTCTAATTCTAGAGCTATAAGACTCAAATCAATACAGCAACAATTTCATATATTCAATTTTTAGGCATAGACACAGGAACAGATTTAAATAATAAAAGCCAAACAAAGAACGATTCTATTTTTATAATAATATCAATTGTTCTAACAGTGCTTTTTTTTTCTTTTTTTTGAGACAGAGTCTTGCTCTGTCACCCAGGCTGGAGTGCAATGGCACTATCTTGGCTCACTGCAACCTCCGCCTCCCGGGTATGAGCAATTGTCCCGCCTCAGCCTCCCAAGTAGCTGAGATTACAGGCATGCGCCACCATGTGCAGCTAATTTTGTATTTTTAGTAGAGATGGGGTTTCTCCATGTTGGTCAGGTTGGTCTTGAACTCCCGACCCCAGGTGATCCGCCCACCCCGGCCTTCCAAAATACTGGGATGACAGGCGTGAGCCACCGTGCCCGGCCACAGTGCTTTTCTTTAAATAAATAGAAGTAACTTCTTACCCAAATAAACAGGTGGAAAGTGGAAGGGCAGGGAGGAGGACTATGTTTCACACACGCATTTAAGGAAATGGGCAAGTGCAAGACATTTTGTCACCAAATGTGTTTTCTAATGCAGCTCTGAGGGCAGCATGCATGTGAGGAAAGAGAATACAAAGAATAAGTGGAAAGTTTCAATGGGCCAGGCCTACAAGTGACATACATATTTCTCATAGCCTTGTGTTAATGTCCATATATTTGAGGAGACAGTCACCTCTCTGACTAAAATTCAGTCACATGCTCTTACTTAGAAGCTGTTGACCTGGAAAAACTTATTCACAACATCATTACACAAACAAAAGAGATAATGTTTATTTGGTTAAAAAAAATTGGCTATTTTAGCCACACTGTTGGTGAAGAAATGTTCTATTTTTCTACCTAAAGAGAATCTAGGTACATACAATAGCATCATTGCTAAAAGGAATTGTACTTTTGTATGAATCTTGAGAGTGGTGGAAAACAGAAATGGTCACTGGATAATTTTTTTCTAAGTATCTTGATTATTTTATTGAGGCCCTGATTTAAACTATAAAAGATGCTGCCAAAACCCTGAACTTGAGAGATTCTTTCCCTTTTTAACCTAAGAAAATTCGATGTGAGATTTCTATCAACAGTTAGTGAAAGTGCCTTGACTATTATAAACCATTAGTTCAGACCATGAATGCCCAGTGGTCCTAAAAACATTTTCCTCTATAAAATAAAGGATTATATTAAATAATAGAACATCTCTAGGGCCAGTTAGTTTACAATTTCATAATTATTTTTGCAAACATTTGTTAATCAAATACAAGAAATCATTCACAAACTTGACATACAACAAATATAACAAGACAGAATTTGTTTCCTTGAAGACATTTATTATAAAAAATCAGAGAAAAAGCATTATAATCAAATTTTAGATGTAATCATGTAGTCACTTGCCTTGTGAGACAGCCCTGTGGCCTTTGTTGACTAATTTAGATAGAAAAAATTGTCAAGAAATGTTACCTGAGAAATTGGCATCAGATTTGATCCAAAATTAAGATTTAAAAAGAGCTAACAAGACAAAGTTGGGACAGAAAGGGATGCCTAGCCATGTTGTACAAGCAGTAGAATTTCCAGCATTATAAATAAAAGTCATAGTGGAAAAAGTTATAAATTTTGGGCAGAAAATTTCAAAGTTTCTGGAATGTGCAATATCAGCTAAGCAAGTTGAATGTAACAGAGACATAAGAGAGCAAAATAAGAATGTTTAACAGTGGTCAGACAACTAAACATAGCTTCCATGAAAGGTTTTCTTTAAAAATTAAAAAAGAAAATCTGATAAAGAAGAAGGATATAAAGTATATCTGTCTTTGAGTGATCTATAGATCCATGGGTAACTAGGAGTTTCAGTTTCAAAGGTCATGATTATGACATATGGGAAATAAAGTCTGAGTGGAGAATTTCACATAAACCCAGGAATCAGAGAGTCTCCACTCTAAGTTAAAAACTTAAAGTGGTAAAAATCCATCTCTTAAAGGCAGATGTCAGAAAAAAAATAACATATATGAGCTGTAAGTCTGGGTAAAAAAGAAAGGAATCTCATTTGAAGATTTAGGACGATAAACTTACCCTCAAATTTGTATTATGTCTGTGAACTAAAAGAATTTAAAGATAATTTAAATTTAGATATTAGTTAAAAGAGTCCCTGGTGTCTAGCAGAAGCCAGTAAAATTTCTCCATAGCATCAGAGTCTCAAACAAGATTTTCAAGAATTCCCACAGACAAAGTTCCAATGAACATGAGTTTAAAATCAACATTTAAAATTGTTTGGTACATAATATTTGTACATACTTGTGGAGTACATATGATGTTTTACATGCTTAGAACGTGTAGTAATAAATCAAGGTATTTAGGATATTCATCACCTTGAACATTTATGATTTCTGTATTTTGGGTACATTTCAAGTCCTCTCTTCTAGCTACTTTGAAAAACATAATACTTTCTTATTAACTATAGTCACTGTGCTCTGATATCAAATATTAGAATTTATTTCTTCTATCTAATGCTAAAATATCAAAATTTTTAACCTATTAAGAAATAGGAAATTAGAGGGGATCATAGAGGTAATGAATACATAATCAGACCTCAATAATACATGGTACTGGAATTCTCAGAAGCAAAGTAAAATGTGTCTTTATCAATCAATAAATAGATATAGAAGTATGCAAATCTAGGTAAATAATGTATATAATATATAAAGAAATAAAAGAAAGAACCAAACACATGGATAAAGAAAAAACTATTAAGAGCAACTTAGAAGGTCTAAAAAAACCAACGAGACTTCTAAAAAATGAAAATATAATAATATTGAATATTCTCTGTAGTGTTAAATGGCAAACTATAAAAATCTGAAGAGATATTTAGTAGATTGAAAGAGAGATCAGAAGAAAATTACATAGAATAAAGTACAGTTGAAGATATAGTATATATAAGTTTAAGAAACTTGGAAGTTAACATAGAAATGTCTCATACAGAACTACATTGGGATTCCAGAAAGTTGCAAACCTTATGAAAAATAGACACAGGCATCACTTGAGGAAATAATGTCTTAGAATTTTCTAAATTAAAGAAAAGCATCTCTTCAACTATTTGGGAGGCCCAGTGGTTTCCAAATATAATAAATAAAAATAAGTTCACACCTATACAAATTATTTTCAGACTGCACAGCACCAAAGACAAATAAAAGTTATTAAAAGAATCCAGAGAGAAAAGACAAATTGCCTACAAAGAACAATATTCAAACTACACTTTCGTAACACCAGCTGGTGCCAGAAGCCAGCAAGAAGAACATATAAATTGTTAAAAGAAAAATTACTGGCAACATCCAATTGAATATTAAACAAAACTATTTTTTGTCCAAGAAAAGGGGAAAAACAAAGCTATTTTAAGACTACCGAAAAGTAAAGAATATTATGCAATTCCGTTAAGGAAATAAATGTTTGAACCTAATCTTCAGAAACAAAAAAATGACACAAGAAGTCAGACATAAAATAAGGAATATAAACAATAATAACAATATAAACACAAAATGACCAACCGCCAGCAATAGTAAGTTCTTGTAGGGAAAAATGAAAATTAGAAATAAGAGAGCATCAAAAATATCAGGAGAGGAAATAGAATGAAGACATTTCAAGGACATTGTATTTTTTGGAAAAAATACATATATGGAAATATTGTACCCTTTGCTATGTCAAGAAAACTACTTAAAAACTCAAGAATAACTACTAATGAAATAGAAATAGAGTGTGAAAATAGAGTGTGTGATTTCCAAGCTGTTATGGGAAGAAAAAAACTAAATGAGGAATCACAGCCTTTAAAAAATGAATACATAAAACGAAATCCCAGAAAATTAGAATAAATAAAAATAATTACAGTGGTAGAAATAAAAACAAACTTACTGAATCCTCTAGAAACAGATCTTCAGTGTTAATTTTTAAAATCATCTATATGTAATATGAAACTATATCAGTCGTACTTTCTGAAGTCACAATTAAGACTCTTTAAATAAATAGCTGGGGGCTTTTGTTTTTTTGTTTTGAGACAGGGTTTCACTTTGTGACCCAGGTTGGAGTGCAGTGGCATAATCTCTGCTCACTGCAACCTCTGCTGCCTGGGCTCAAGAGATCCTCCCACCTCAGCCTCCTGAGTAACTGGGGTCACAGTCTTGTTACATCATACTGGAGTAATTTTTGTATTTTTTGTAGAGATGGGGTTTTGCCATGTTGCCCAGGCTGGTCAGAAACTCCTGGACTCAAGCTACCTGCTCACTTTGGCCACCCAAAGTGCTGTGATTACAGGTGTGAGTCATGGTGCCTGGACGAAATCGTGGTTTTTAAGGTCTCAAGCAGTTAAAAAAGTATTAGCTAAGGCCGGAACATTTTCTTGAGCTCCAAGCAAGCAAATACTCAACAATTAATGGAGACCCATAGAAAGGACACAAAATCCAGCTTGAGGGAGTTCCTGCTGGCCAAATTTGGATCATTTTAATATAAAAATAATGTTAAATAATATTATAATGTATCAAATATATTTTTAAAATAATTCACAGCTGCTTACATATTCTGGGAGAAAGGAGAGGGGAGAGAAAGCAAATAGGGCAAAATATTAACAATTGGTGACCTTAGATAAAGGGTGTGAGTCTTTCACATTTTCTATGGCTTTGAAATAATTCATGACAAGACTTGCCTGCGCATTAACTACAAGATCATGCCCAACCTACTTTGCAAAATAGTACTATTACATAAATGCATATTTTAAAATAACAAACATTTTGATGTCTTCCAGATTCTGTGCTGGTTTCTGTTCATGACTGCTTTAAATATTTATCTTAGCAAGTAATAATGCCATATGATCTCATTTGTTAAAGTTCTGCCATTCCATTGTGACAATACTAAAACAAAACAAAACAAAATTAACTGAGATTGAAAAAACAAAACAAAATAAAACAAAAACAACCAGGGAAGTCACTTCTTTTTCTGGTGTTGGCAAAGAGAATAGCACTGTTCCTCCCAGATCCTTTTTTACAACTTAGAACTCTGAACAAAAAAACAACAAACAAGCATAGAGAGGGTCTCTGAAAGGTGGAAAGAATGTGGACTGCCTCGGGGCCTCAAGTCTTAAGAATGATACTGAAGTGACTTCCCTGGGTTTCCTTATTGCCTCCCATGTTATCTCACAGACCTGCAGAAGTCTCCAAGCAAGAGCTGCAAAGAGACCCAAACATAAAGTTCTCTAAGGTCAGTCTTTTTCCTTACTCTAAGGACCAGTTAAATGATGGGTGGACAAAACAACCTCTTTGGCCATACACGACCAACTGCAGCCAAGCACCAATGGAAAAGTCACTCCCCACAGCCAACTACACTCCATATTTAGTGGGGCAAGTGAAAAGCTGATCTTCCACCCAATACCACCCACCACCCTCAACACCACTTCCCTATCTGTACAAGCAGAAGGTAGGCTGTGATCCCACTGTTAACAATCAGGTGGGAGCTAATCTTCCTTCCCTCTTCTGGCTGGGGCTGGTTGAGCCTCCACCCCCACCTGCTGGTAGCAATGAAACTTAATGAGGCAGTGCAAGGCAAGGCTAGCTACCACTTAGATTCATCGCCCACCCCAATCCTGTCATTGGGGTACAGTGTGGGTATTCACCTTGCATCAAGTAAGCAGAAAGGTGGTGTGAGCTTCTTTCCCTCCCGTGCCTTGTGTCAATGGGCAGAGAGAAGAACTTAGGTTCTGCCTGACCTAGGTCACTCATATGTTGTTGATGGAAATGTGAAACAGTACAGCCCCTCTGGAAAAGAGTATGATGGTTTCTCATGGAAGTAAACATGCAATCACTATATGGCACAGCAATTACATTCTTGGAGTGAAGAAATAAAAACTGATACAAAAAAGATGTATGTAAATATAAGTAGAGCTTTATTCATAAAAGTCACAAACTGAAAACAGCCCACATGTCCTTCAAAAGACAAATGGTTAAACAAAATGTGGTACATTCATGCCATGGAATAATACCCAGCAATAAAAAAGGAATGAACTACTGAAAAGTCAATAACCTGTATGGATCTTAAGAGCACTGCACTGTGTAAAAGAAAGTCAGTCTCAAAAGGTGTCGGACTGTATGACTCCATGTAGACAACATTCTTATGAAGATGAACTGTAGAGATGGAAAACAGATTAGGCATTTGCCAGTGTTCAGGCAAATAGGGAAAAAGTTGATGGCTGTAGCTGTAAAAATATAATAGTAGGAACCCTTGTGATGGAACTGTTCTGTGTCTTGACTGCGGTGATGGTCACGTGAATCTACACACTTGATAAAATATATATCTAAACACACACATATACACAAATTAGTGCATGTAAAACGTGATATCTTGTTGGTAGATGATATCAATGTGAATTTCCCAATTGTAATACTGTACTATATTTATGCAATAGTTCACCTGGAGGGTAAATGAGGGAAGAATTCATGGGATGTCTCTGTGTTATTTCTTATAACTGCTTTATAATATACAATTATCTGAAACATTTAAAAATATTTTTAAACGAATAAATAAATAAAATTGATACTACATCCCAAGGCAAGATGCAAGATCATCATCAGAATTTGCAAATAGATATTTAGAAACTAATACTGTGTCCTTTATTTTTCTACCCCCTCCAGATTGTAAAACAAGTTTAAGAGGTGAGATAAAGAATCAGAGGTTATAAGATGATTGTTGATGAGGGCTGAGGGTCTCTTTGGGTTCAAGTTCCTTCAAACACCTAGAGGATGAGAAAAATAACTGTCTTTCATCTAAAGTCTAGAGAAGAGATCTCAATGGGACCACTTAAAGAACTCAATTTGTCCCCTAGAGGTTGATGGACACAGAGGACCAGTGTCTGTTTAATGTTTGAATTTTAATGTAGCAATATGTGTCTGGTTTGTTGCTCTGACAAAGGTAGTCAGAGCATTTTCTGCATTATGGGGAGTGCTTCAACATTCACAGTGTCTGTCAAAGTAATAATGCTGGAGTATTTACAGTAGACGCATGTGGCACAGACTCTAGAATAAACAGAAGATAGCGAGGCCTAATAGTGAATGCTCAGCAGATAAAAGAGGAGTGCTAGGTGACCCATCAAAATGGAAGTGCATCTAGCTTCATCAAGGCAACTGCAGGTGAAAGATTCCCCAGGAATGGGGAGTGTCCCCCAAATCACAGTCAGCTTTTAATACCTACAAAATCTAAATGTTAAGTTATTGTTTCTGTTAGTCAATTAAGAATTTTCAGATGAGTGTGGTGGCTCACACTTGTAATCCCAGCGCTCTGGGAGGGTGAGGCAGGCAGATGGCTTGAGCCCAGAAGTTTCAGACTAGCCTGGGCAACTTAGTGAAACCCTGTCTCTACAAAAAATTACAAAAATTAGCCGGGAATGGTGATATGGGCCTGTAGTTCCAGCTACTCTGGAGGCTGAGGAGGAAGGATCACCAGAGCTGGGGAGGTCAAGGCCACTGTATATTGTGATGGCACCACTGCACCCCAGCCTAGGCGACAGAGTAAGACCCTGTCTCGGGGATGAAAAAATTCTCTGCACCTTTCTCTCCTTTCTCCCCTAAAAATACATTGTGCTGTTACACCATATACCCATTTGTTCTTTGATCATTTTCTCTGGTCTTGCCCTGCCTTGTTCTATACTGCAGGGACCTTCATTTCCCAAGATATCTTGACCATGATTATCACTATTATTTTGGCTCTGATATGGACCTATTGTCTTCCCGTAGTCGGATGTTTTTGGGGGGGGGAGGTACACGGGTAAAACATACATTAAAAATCATAAAAATATATTAATGGAAGGAGCCATAAACCATTCAGCATACATGAACCCAGGCACACGATAGCCAAAGGAATTTACCTGAAAAATCCAACTCAATGTGATTCTCTTTTTCTTTATAAATTCCACAAGGTGAGTTAGTAAGAAAAGGGCTGACAGCCTTCTCCCAGCTCCCATACTCATGGTAGAAATTAACAATGGGATTTTTTAAATTAATAACTTTTTTTTTTTTTTTGAGACAGAGTCTCTCTGTCACCCAGGCTGGAATGCAGTGGCGTGATCTCGGCTCACTGCAACCTTTGCCTCCTGGGTTCAAGCAATTCTCTGCCTCAGCCTCCCAATTACCCACCATGCCAGGGTAATTTTTGTATTTTTAGTAGAGGCGGGGGTTCACCATCTTGGCCAGGCTGGTCTTGAATTCCTAACCTCATGATACATCTGCCTCAGCCTCTCAAAGTGCTAGGATTACAGGCGTGAGCCACTGTGCCTGGCCAAATTAATAGCTTTCAATAGCTAAATAGTTACCATTTAAGTCCTTGCTCGTTTTTTAAAATAGAAGTTTAAAATATATTATCAAAAGTGACTACACAAAATAAACAGGCAATAGGGATAATGCACGGTGATGGAGATTTATCAACCGATTTGTGGTCATCTGTTGCCTAATGTAGTAGACAAAGTTTGTCACACAATTAGCATTGATGGAAGAGCAACCAAAATACATAAGAGAGAACTAGAGACTACTAACAAAGTAACTTAAGAGTCTGGATCAACTCTCCAAAATATTTACTGTTTCTCTGCAAGCTAACCTCACTATAGCATAGAATTCTATTTTGATTAATCTATGGTGTTTTTGAGTGTGTATATTAATAGAGCATTTTTAGTGGTTGCTGTAGATAACTCATTATATATGCAGAATTTACCACAGTTTACTTGAATTGACTGATATTTTGTCAGTGTACATCACCTAATTTCGCCCAACTTTAAACTCCCCCATTAATATAATTGTCTTAAATATTTACCCTTTCTACATTGAGAACCACACCAGACTATGTCATAACTTTTGCTTCCACAAACCTGTAGACTCTCTGAGAAGGGCTTAGGGCTGCTTCTCAGATGCTAATCCTAGGTATGAAAAACCAAGGATTCTCCCCAAATGGGATGAACTGAGAAGAATGTTTAGGACATTCAGAGGCAACGTGAATCAATGACTGAGGTAGAATGTTTACCTCCATGTGCAGTTGGCACTGGGGTCAGATTTATCAATAACTTTATTTAGAAAAAAATCATTGCATTCCTCCTATTGCAAATTTATATTTAATTCACAATTAAGTTCACAATGCTAAAATTACATTTCAAAAATATTTAATTGATTTTATAGAACTATTAGTTGGCATTAGTAGTGTGAGTGCACAGCTCACATTGCACACTTATCCCCAGCTATTTCTCTGCCCCACAGCAGGACCTCCACTAATTGTTTTCTATAATGTGATATTTGCCACCCTCCCAGACAGTGGTCTGCAAACTTAGCTGCTCGCTAGAATCACCTGAAGAACTTAAAAATCCTGATGCCCTAGCCTCAACCCCAGAGATTCAAATTTAATTAGACACAATAATTTCTAAAATTCCCTAAACTCATCTAAGGTACTGCCAAGGTACCTTACTGGCATGTGCTCTGACCCGAGGCAATCAGAACTCTCAGGGAATCTGACTTAGGACAAGACAGAGAGAAGGATTTTTTCATTCCTATGGGCTGGGTCTTATGCTCTTGAATAACAGAAGAGTCAAGTGAGGAACAAGAGAAGCAAGTGTGTCTGCAATGAGAGGAGATAGAAGCAGAGTCACCGAAGGGAGCAGAAAAGTGAAGGCAAAAGAATGTCCTTGGTCCCTGGTCCCTGGGGTCTGACTGCGTTGTTGTCTTGGGGTCCATGTGTACCTTTCTTTCTTTATAACAAATTTTATTTGCTCTTTAATCTTGCAGAAGTTTGTTTTTATTATATCCCACGAGAAGAATCCTAACTGATCAAACTGTTCGGCTCAAAATCTTCAGCTCATTAATCTCTAAATGTAAATGATGCTACCACTACAAATGTCACCCATTACCTAAATCACTCAGTTGCCGTTTAGGAACTTATGCTTTGTGTTCTTTGAATTGTTTTAAGCAGTTAGTCACTCTATATACTGATGCTGAGAGATAAAGTTTAAATACTGTGTATCTATATGCAATAGCCTAAACATATCAGGAACTTTTGTTTGTTGATAACTTTTTTTTTTGTTTTGTAATTAAACAGGCTACTTACCTTAAAATAACATTTGTGATCATTGGTAAGAATTATGTGATTGAAATAAATGAACAAACATGACAAAAATAATAGGATGTTTTACATAGGGGAAAATATATCTTTCCTTTTTCTCAATTCCTAACCAATTGCCTGACTCCCAAATCACCTCTGTTCTTTAGAAGGTTAAAGTATAAAATGGATCACTAGATTGTTACCACCTAGTGGAAAGTTGTCTATGGCAATACCCTTTTAATACCAGTTCTATTTCCACTACAGAGTGAAAAAAAAAAAAAAATGCTCAATGAATCTTATTTTCCTGAAGGTAAGATTCCTTATTCCAACAAAATTATAAGCTTTCAACTTCAGTCATTACAACGTCTAGTGCAATGCTTTGTGTAGAATGGAGGCTTTATTCATGAATCTGCTTAAATGAATAAATGACGATAAGTTTGGCTTTTATATACAAGTCATATAGCAAAGATAAATATTACCACCAAGCCTGCACACAAGGAAAAGATATTTTTGCAAGGCAATTTACAACAGCTTTTTGATTCTATTAACATCTGCATTTCCCATATTTTAAAAATGCAATCCATATAACTTATATTTATAAGATACTCTCCTCTAGTAATAAATAGGTTTGTGAACATTATAAATTTGCTAGTCTCAATGAAAACACGTGGGGGCAAACCTAAATTCTCCCTGAGTTTCACTAACATCTGGAGACTGCATGATGTTCTTGTGCTCGTCTTACTGACATAAACATAATGGTCACATACGCATTTTTGGTTTTATTAAGGAAAAAACCATAATTTAATATAATGTTTCAAGAATTCCTTAAAATCATGCCTTTAGACAGAAAAATTCGTTTTCCATTCTCTTGGGAATGTTTAGAATATTCACAGAGATAGCAACCTGAGATTTCCTCAAACACTGCACTTTTGATTGATTAAAATGTTTATATATTATTAAAGGATATTGTAATTTCAAACTTTCTAAAGGCATTTTTTTTCCAATGATAGAGATCAAAAGCAACGCACTGAGTTAGAGTTGCAAATCTCCACTCATAGATATGGGAATAATATATTTTGTTCCATCAATGTGTCTACTTTACATTATTCAGCACAAAGCTTTGTGAAATAAGAATCATGGGAATATAAGAATATAAAGAAAAAAGGTACAAATAACAGCTTCATAAACTGAGAAATGTACATAAATAAATCATGTATATGTGGGCAGTTTGCTTAGCTGGCAAGAAACAAAATATGGAAAATCTGCTTGTTAAACAATAACTACAGAGTGTGCTTTTATGATGTTTTTCACCACAGTAATTCATATTAGAGATAGAAGCAGTTGCATGTTAAATAAAATCATTGAGCATTGCTCCCCTTGCATTGCAAAGAGCTGACTTATGTTGTTTTTAGATGCCTCCCATTAGAAAGTAAATATTCCTTCAATGCTATGCATTTCACAAAATTTAATAAAGGCGAACTGTAAATAAAGTCACAGGGAGATTTCAGACAGTTTTATTAGGAGATTGTTGAAAAGAAAAAGAAAATTAAATACAATAACAGTAAACGTGGTTCTCACATTGAAACCAGGCTCAAATAACTAGGCTACCATAGAAAAATTTCCAATTCTTGCATTATGATGTAAAAACAGATTTTTGTACAGATTTTGTACAACAAAATTCGTAATAACCTTTTATCATTTTTAGAAAACTTTAAATATATAGATAAAAATAGACAATTTTCATAGGTCCTACATGAAGATGAGTATGTTCTGTTCCAAGGGCTTGCATAGAGCGCAAATGTGGTTATAATATAGAACAACTAGACATTAATATTTTTAGGATTACAAAAGCATGGAAACCATAAAATGGGCACATTTTACTTGTTTATGCCAAAACACAAATTTCCAAACCAACCTGTATAACTAAAATAGGGAAAAAATTAAGTTACAGACTTACAATAACATTTCATGAATTGTAATATTTACAACATGTTAGTAAGAGTCTCTCTTAACATACAGCTGATAGCTTTTTTCTTTAATCCTTGCTAAAATTTCCTTTTATCTCAAATCAAACACTAAAGCATTCTCAAAGGTCTTCAAAGTATGTATTTTAAAACTATTTATTCCACGTAACAGGTGACTCTATGCCAGGAGCAGAGCAATGGCTGATTCTACTACATATGTAAGTTGTAGGCTTTTAAAAAAATCTTTCAAAAAATGTATGATGCAAAAGCTTGACACAAGTCCATTCAATTTTAAGTGATGTAACCCTTTAAAGACTGCATATAGGAGAAAAAAATACATAGAACTAGGAAAATAATCTCTTGTGCTCAAACAACAAAAGGTGGTTATGGAAGAACTATGCTTAGAAAACCAAGTTTCTACAAAGCATTTACTAACAATACTTTAAATAAAAATAATGCTCCCTTTGTAAGCAAGCTAAAATAGGAACTATACATATAACCTTTTTATGGTATCAGAAAAATGAACTTAGCTGGTTAATAGTGAGCTACACAAAAGAATTATGTTCCAGTATTGCAAGGAAGACCTAAAAGGTATAGAAGCGTAATGCTAGAATATCTATAATGTTAATTTTTTCTTAATCAAGTAATTAATACCCAATCAGAACTATATTTAAACATTTTAAGCTAGTTTTCTTAGACATTGAAGATTTTGCTGTTTTGTGGTAATAAATAATGTTACGATCATACAATTATAAGATGACAGAAAAATCATAAAATGTATAGTGACTGTACTGATTCATATCAGTCTTTAAAGGTGTAATACCAGATATGCAAAAAACAAAGAGAAGGTAACTTTAGCATGTGATAAGCACTGTTTGCCGCTTTACTTCCAGTTATCTGCACAGAAGTGAAAATACATACTGTAACTTTCAAAAAGACAGTGAAAATAACACATAGCCACCCTTCCCTCTGACAAGGGTGGGAAGCACAGCACATTTTAACTTTATCACTCAGCGCTACATGGTATTGGACTGGTACATCAAGGTTTGTTAGGTTTTGTTTTCAGCAACGTTAACATAATATGACATTAACATATAAAAATATTTCTGGTGTTTTGATTTGCTGTTCAGCCACAATCCATTCCCAATAGTGCAGCTTGGGGCACTAGCTAGGGTTCAATATACAAATAAAAGTGGCTGACACAGAGTTCTGATGTCACCAGATGCTTAAGATCTCATTCATTAATACTGTGACTCCAGACAAATATTTACATGCCTGCATGCGTTAAAACCAGAAAGACGTCTTTCTGACCAACAGGGTGACAAAACATATTTTCTAAAATTTTCATTTTCCTAAACTCTAGTATACTACTGCATACATAATACCTTCCTTGTGTGTTTTATGTTTATATACTGTACATATGACCAACAGTTTGAATAAGAAGCAACATTATTATCTTTAAGTCTATATACCACTACCAGTTTGGAATGAAAACATGTTACATTTATATATTTTTTTTAATTTTTAAGAACCAAAGACCTTCAGCAAAATCTTTTGGCTTATATTCAATGCTTCTTTTCAGATATGCAAAATGTTATTTCATTGGGTTGTTGTCAACATCCATTTGTTGGTCTTTTGGAAAGTATGTGAAAAAAAAAATTCTTCAGGAGAAAACCCACAATTAGAGTTTGAAATTGAATGTAACAGAATATCACTCTTGTATTTTTTTTTCAAGAATCCTCTATGCCCCCTACAAGTTCCTTCCAAGTGTTCTTGCTGGTTTCTGGAGGACATAATTCTGTAAGTCTGGGTAACCACTGCTACAAGAGTCTTTTGATGTGTTCAGATACAGAATTTTCAGAAGAGGAAAATGGTTCATTCCATTAGAAAAAAAAAAAAAACAAAGCTAGGTCTTATTCAGACCTGCCTTTAACTCTGTATACAATTGTCCAGCAGCAAGTTGTAGTAATTAACTGTAAGAACTTTGATACTTGTACATTTACAAACATTCTCAGGTCTCTGGTATGAACCACAGGTGAAAATCAATGGAGGAAACTTTTTTTTTTTTTGTAGAATACTTAAACTTTTAAAGAACATTAATACACAAAATTCAGGAAGTTCCCTTAAAAGGACTTTATTTTTTCTAAACTTTCCCATGACGAATGTCTGACAGCAAAGTTCTTTTCTATAACATGGATTTCTTCAACAGGAAAGATTCAGTACATGACAGTAGTTTTCAAATACAGTCTTCCATCTAGAAATGAACAGTAAAAAATTAATTAAAGACATAGCATTTGGGGTACAAATGTGCATGTAAAAATGATGTAACTTGATATAAAATTTGAGGTTTTTATTAGATCTTTACTTGGTTAAGAAGTAACATTTTTTCACATCTTCTCAAAGTTAATTTCATAATTACACAGAGTTTACGTGGCTGAAAAGAATACAGCATTTCTACTTCTCATAAATATATATTTGTTATTTTGATATCAGTTTCAGAGCACTCAGAAAATAGCTAAGAGTATGTGTGTGTATTTTATTGATATGCAAAGTTAGTTGATTTCTGTTGAATAACAATTACTTCCTTCAAGCTTGCAGAACCAAATTTTCTCTGAATGCACTCAGGTGTATCTCCATCAGGAAAGACTGAACTCCCATCTTACTCTTTAGCAGTGTTGTTAAATATACCATGTAATGTAACTATTGTGCACATTCATTGCTATTTATATGAAAGCCACCTAGGTTATTTCATCACTGTCAATGAACTATAGCCTTTACCCCTTGAAGTGAGATTAATCCAACAATTAAATATTAAAATGTAAACATTGTATATTACTCAACTTTTACTAATGAGCAAACACACAGTTGTGTGAAAAAGAAAAGGAAATCAAATCTTGGAGACATCGAATAAATCCATTTGAATGAGGCACAAATAAGAAATAGGAAATTAAAAATCCAAACCAAAAATAAAACAATACCAAACATAAGCCTATTTCTCAAATATTTAATACACTCTAATCTGTCCACTTGCTGGTGTGGCCTAAACTTTGTATATATTTGTCTAATGTATGTCTGAAATTCAAATTTTAATATGTACAGTAGAAGGGAGAACAATCAGAAAAGGAAAGTTTTCTGAGCTTTGAAAAGTGCATATTGCCATGTAAATGTTTGCAAAATGTCTGGTAACTTGAAGAATTAAAATGTAAGAAAACATAAATAACCTATAGTACATTCAGGAAATTAAAAAGATAGTCTAAATATTTGTGGACCTCACTTTCAGCTTTCATACAACTATTTTTATACAATTCTATATAGTGGATATAGTAAGTTGCAAGGAACTTAATATCAACAACATTAAATCATTTTGCACTTCATAGAAATATTGGTAAGCCCAAATTATACGTTCCTCTCATTTTTTCTATGTTTTATAATCCTTCCTTTTTAAAAAATATTTTTAAATTTTGTGGGTAAATATTAGGTACATGTTTTATATTTATGGGGTGTATTACGTATTTAGATACAGGCATACATGCATAATAATCACATCTGGGCAAATGGGGTGTCTATCACCTCAAACAATTATCCACTATGTTACAAACAATCCACTCTCTTTCAGTTATTTTAAAATGTACAGTCAAATTAATGTTAACTATAGTCCCTTTGTTGTGCTATCAAATGTTAGATTTTATTCATTCATCCTATTTTTTTGAACCCATTAACCATCCCTGCTCCCTCCCCATTCTCCCCAGTAACCTTCCCAGTCTGTGGCAACCATCATTCTACACTCTATCTCCACAAATTTAATGGTTTTAATTTTTAGCTTCCACAAATAAAGTGAGAACATACAAAGTTTGTCTTTCTGTGCTTGGCTTATTTCACTTAGCATAATGACTTCCAGTTCCATCCATGTTGCTATAAATGACAGGGTCTTATTCTTTTTATGGCTGAGTAGTACTCCATTGTGTATGGGTACACCATTTTCTTTATTCATTCATCTGCTGATGGACAACTAGGTTGCTTCCAAATCTTGGCTATTGTGAATAATGCTGCAACAAACATCTTAATAAACATTTGTAGCATTGAAATACTACCTCCAAGATGTCATGAAACTCTGTTTTGCTCAATGATATATCCCAAGCATAGAGTATAGAGTAGTCCTCCCTTATCTGTGGAGTATATGTTCAGACTGCCAGTGGATGCCTGAAACCATGGATAATAGTACCAAACCCTATGTATACTATGGTTTTTTTTTGTATATATACATACCTACAATAAAGCTTAATTTATAAATTAGGCACAGTAAGAGATTAACAATTGTAGATAATAATTATACAATTATAGATACATGATAATAATAGAATAATTATAACAATGTACCCTAATATAAGTTATATAAATGTAGCCTTTCTGTCTCTCAAAATACTGTAACATTTTCAAACTATTGTTGACAATGGATAACTGAGACTATGGGAAGATAAACTATAGATGAGGAGGGACTACTGTAAGTTTAGTAAATATGTGTTAAATGAATGCATTAATCAGATATAGATCTTTAGAAAGATATAGATTTCATATGGTTTACATAAAGTCGATATTGAATTATACATATTATATATTATTGTATGTAATGATATATAACATTATAAATGTAAATATAAAAACGTATTATATCATGAACATCCCAAATCCACAATTTTCCCTCCCAGAGGCAGGGATGTCCATGAGAGTAGCCTCAGACTGGCTAAATGCTAATAAGTTGTGTCAAATATCAGTTGCCTCTCTTAAAATTAATCTAGTTCAACTTTAAGAATAATAATAATGATTACTTGAAAGTTGTTAAATAGCTTTAGCTTTTCAGGGCTGCGCATGGTGGCTCACACCTGTAATGCCAGCACTTTGAGAGACTGAGGGGGGAGGACTGCCTGAGCCCAGGAGTTCCAGACCAGCCTGGGCAACACGGTGAGACCCCATCTCTATTAAAAAATAATAGTTATAAAATGAACAAATAAAAAGGAAATATCCTTAGCTTTTCAGTTCAGCAATCGTTTACTAGGATTTTTCTTAACAGTTGAAACATAATAGTCACAATAAAGATCTGCTCGCTCAAAATAGCATACATGTTTGGATATAAAACATAACCTAAGATTAACCAATGAAAACATGTTTTTAATCCTACTGACCTCTTAATTCTGAGCAACGATGTAAAGACATGCAGAAACTGTGTCTAATTCTCTCTTTAGATATGTATAGACGTGCAGTCTAAAAGGATTTTACCTCTTTGGCCCCTAACTATTCTTTCTGATTGATACTAAATATTACTATAGTTCAGCAGTAGACATTGTGGTATTAAATAAAGATTGGAACCTCCTAAATCAGGTATTAATCAAATACTAGTATCAAGGCCATATTATTTAGGTAAAAATTTATTTCTAATTAAGAATATGGCAGTACCATATTGACGTATTGTGAAACATTTGTTGTTTTTGTAGGGAATATGGCCTTATTTCTTCTGTTTGCTTAGCTTAATTGCACTCACCTGTGGGACCAAACTATGTTTTTCTCAGTTACATTATAGGAGTAATATATAATTATTTGTGATTTCAGCATAGCAGGAGTTTCAATTACCCACTTAGTAAACAAACCTAATAATATTATAAAAATAAACAAAATAAAAATTTCTGTCTTTCGTATATTTCCTAGCACCTGGCTAAACATTGGACTGTTCTAAAGATAATTTTGATTCGAATGATTTCTACTACATAAAGCAACATTGATTTGTTTAAAAATCTAGTAATAGAGAAAACACAAGTATCCAAAAAGATAGTGTTGTTACTTTTGCCAAAGTTTTCTAATTCTTAATCCCTTAATTTATTTATCCCTACTTAGCTCTCTTTTCGATTGTCTCATTATTTGTAGCATGTATTCAATTATATTGAGATTATCATTCCCATTCTCATTTTTTAAAAAATACACAATATTTCCTAGGATTAAACAGAGGGAAGAGAGACCTTGTAAACTTCCCCAGAATTCAAATTTCATTAACCTAAGTCCTTCATAAACTTTACAAAAAGTAATACTTTGCTCAAAAGTAATATTTCAGTGCTTGCTGTGGAACTCTTAACTCTCTGTACAATGAAGAAAAGCTACTAAAATATTAAATATAGTTTTCTAATCTTCTGTGATCTACAGTATATTAGGTAGAAAGAATTTAGAAGCAAAAAATGGATTTATACAAATAATCCATTAAGTATAAATACTTATTTAAAAGACCCATATTTACATTAACTAGTCAAATTATTCTCCATGGTCTACAAAGTGGTACCTAAGCTGGTGCTGCTTCTCCTCTTCAATCCTATCTTTTACTTCTCTCCCCTAGGTTTAGTGGCCTGTCTGTTCTACAGCACACCAAACTCTGTATTGTGTTGGAATATTCAGGCCTGTTCTTCCTTCGAGAAGCCTAGAATACAAGTACTCCCTCTTTCCCCACTTCCCCTTCTGCTGCCTCCTATTGAACTTCTCTGAAAAGAACTCCACTCATTACTCCTCAATAACTATCGCCGTAAGAATTACTCTATAGCGCTTATCTCACTTTGAAGTCATATAAAGTGAGGCTCCCCGACGATAAGCCCCGCGGAAGAGGCAGCTGCCTCTTTTCTGCCAGTATTAGAATGAGAAAGCTTCAGCATGATGTTTGCATTAAAAGATTTTTTTGTTGTTGTTTTTTTGTTTGTTTGTTTTTTTGAGACGGAGTCTTGCTCTGTCGCCCAGGCTGGAGTGCAGTGGCCGGATCTCAGCTCACTGCAAGCTCCGCCTCCCGGGTTTATGCCATTCTCCTGCCTCAGCCTCCCGAGAAGCTGGGACTACAGGCACCCGCCACCTCGCCAGGCTAGTTTTTTGTATTTTTAGTAGAGATGGGATTTCACCATGTTAGCCAGGATGGTCTCGATCTCCTGACCTCGTGATCCGCCCGTCTCGGCCTCCCAAAGTGCTGGGATTACAGGCTTGAGCCACTGCGCCCGGCCTGCATTAAAAGTTTTAGTGTGGCCTCAAATGTTAAACTTTTGAAAAAAGAAATTCATTAATATGTCTATGTAATAAAAATTATTAGCATGTTAGAAATTTTGAAGTTTATCTAAAACTAAATATTTTAAATAAAAATCTCTTAGATTTGTAAAATATACCAGTAATAAGTATTTCATAAGCATCTTTACCATGGGTCTTATGTAAAACATGTTTATAAAAATTACATAATTATGTGCTCGGCATCTGATCTGCTGTAATTCTGCTTTTAATAAATATGTCTCCTATTAAATTTTTGACTAATATTCCTAACAGATGGACAGATGTATCAAGCATTAAAGAGGTCAGCTATAAAATAGATCCCACCTGTCACATTCAGGTAGTTAGACATCAGAGATCCTCTACTTTAGAATCCACCAGAGGCAGAAATGCACCAGGCACAGACAGACCCTTGAAGACTGACTATCTTTCATTTACAGACCCTTATTTTAAAAGCAGTTCTATCATATAATTTTGTCATATTTATTAAAACATACTTGTAGGTCATTAAAAGTCTGTAGGAACAAAATTTTAAACAAATGTTATAATGTTCCAGAGAAGTTACATTGGCCCTGTAACCCACAGTAAATAGTTGCATATGGACATACCCAGGGAACTAACAACAGACTTCTGAACTATGGGGCTGTGGTTCTAACTCAGCCTTCTGTTAATAAACCACTTGAATGAAAGGTGGATGGCAAATGTGCTAGAAAGGATATATGGTCCTATAATTCAAACTGTGCCATGTCTGTATGTTATATAATAATGGTCTCAATATTCTCTCCTTTCCTGACTCTTCAAACAGCAAGAGAAGTCATGGGCCATGGAGAAGACTTTGCAAAAACGAGCTGCAGAAGAGAGATTATTGGAATCCCTGGAGCGTGTCCATGGCTGAGGCCTCATTATTCAGAAGTGTGCTGTTTACATCTGGAAACTCACAGGGCTTATTCATACGTTTTGTTTTAAGGGTTACTCATTGTACATCATACTTACCCTCTAACTAGATAATCTCATTCCTGCCCACCACTTTTTTCTGTATGTGTTTGACACAGAAAAAAATATATTTCCTGTTTGTTCCTTATGCTGAGCCAAGTTTACCAATCAATTATTCCTCGATATCTCAAATGGATGAAAGCCCAGTAAGATCAAGTAAACTGGCAATAATGATTAGTATCAGTAAAGCTAATATTTTCTGAGCACCTGTGATGTTCAAGGTGCTATGTCGATTTTAAGCCTAAACTTCCCACCAACCCAAGAAAGTAATGCCTCTTACAAATAAGGCTATTAAGGCATAGAGAGGTTAAGTATCTTTCATTTTTTCACAGAGCTAGCAAATGGAAGTGCAGCGATTTGACATTTCTGTGAATTCAAATTTCATGTCCATTCTACTCTATCACTTTTCCTCTAATAAGCAACTGGACTGTCCCCGGAAAAAGTACGCCTTTGACACACAGAATTATAGGACTGACTCCTAAACACCTAGTACCATTTGTCTCGCTGCCTTGTGGATCTGCTCTTTCCCTTCCTCCTGGGGGCAGGGCTTCTTTTTAGCCTGCAAAGTCTCAGTTGGACAACCTGAAATCAGAACTAGAATTCTTACAGCCCAGTTTCAAAGAAAATACCTTCCTTTAACACAATGATTGTTTGCTTTTGCAAGGGAGGTTGATATGACAGAAAAATCATCAAGCTAAACTTTGTGCATGGGAGTACTTAATTAAAAACTCTGTTCTAATTAAAAGCATTTGGGAGTAGGGGTTGAGCGAAACTATTTAAATTACAAATTCCTAATAGTTTCAAAGTTCATTGTGATGTGATGCTTACAGCTATAATTTGGTGTATAAGAAAGTAACTCTTGTCTAAGAAAGCATTTGGTATATAAGAAGGATCACTGAATAGTTTATTGTGAATGTGAATTTTTGTATGTTGTTTGTTACTATGAAGATTAGATCTACAGACAATAAATTGAAGAAAAACTTGTAAATTATTTGTAAAAATGGATCTCAGATTTTATACTACAATCGAAACCATCAAATCAGACCCAATCAGTATAGAGATTTTATATATTTTGTTTACTGTGTCTGAGGAGAGAGACAGGAGAAGTCTATCTCAAAATTTCTAGTTTTTCATTCACGGATTAAGTTTAATGGTTGGTTTAATATTTTTGCATGTATTATTATACGAAGTTATTGTTAACATCTAATATATATAGACAGATGCAGAATTTGGCTTTTATTCCATATATAAAAACTAGATTATTAAATAGATTGATCATTTATTTTAAACACTAATGAGATTTGTTTAATACCAATCAAATGGCTGGGCATGGTGGCTCACACACACCTATAATCCCAGCACTTTGGGAGGCTGAGGCAGGCGGATCATGAGGTCAGGAAATCGAGACCATCCTGCCATCATGGTGAAACCCCATCTCTACTAAAATTACAGAAAATTAGTCGGGCGTGGTGGCGGGCGCCTGTAGTCCCAGCTACTCAGGAAGCTGAAGCATGAGAATGGTGCGAACCCGGGAGGCAGAGCTTGCAGTGAGTCGAGATCGTGCCACTGCACTCCAGGCTGGGGACAGAGTGAGACTCTGTCTCAAAAAACAACAACAACAACAAAAAAACAAAATGAAACAAAAAACCCCACTCACATTATATGACAAGATTTTATATCAGATGACATATAAATTAATACAATTTCAAAGTGACACCAAAAAATCCAATTTATTCACTGTGAAAATCACGTCAAATCTTTAACTATGGAGTATGCCTGTGAAAGGTATCACACGATGTGCAAATAGATTTCTCTTCCAGTTTTGAGAGTAACTCCCTCACAAACATCCACAAGGATCTTTTAGACATCTTTTGCATGAAGGACTTAACAAATTGCGTTTTCTGTTAGGAAGTCGCATTATTAAACGGGTCATCTATTTGTTCAAAACTTACATCCAGGCACCTGTAATCTAGTGATATTTGCTGCTTTCACAAAACAGTTGTATATGCAGATGCCTCACTCTTCCAGAGCTGAGGAGAATATTAACACAACAGAGGGCAAACACATCACATCACATGTCCAGAAAGTTTAATATTTACTTAAAGAATCTGAGGTTAATATAAAATATAGTAGCCGTGAGTCTCTCTCAACATAATGTCTTCATCATGTGAAGTTAAGGAAACCAAAATAAGCGATGAAAACAAATGTTAATGATTCATGTGATATTTGATAAGACAACGAAAGGAAGTCAAAATAAAAGCAAACAAACAGGAACAGATGGGAAGGATCTTTGTCAAGTCATAACCCCTCTTCTAAAACCCCCAAAGGAAGAAGCTAATTAAAGAAAATATTGTTTCTTGCTTTTTTTATAATTTTATATTTAGAGTAAGAACATTCTGCTACTGCTAAAGCAAAAAAGCTGAGACACAATGTCTACATTAAACATGAGAAACATTTTGGCGAGACTGTTGTTCTGAACAGGCCCATTTATAAGAAGATACTGAATAATTATCAATTCTTCTCATGAAATGCAGATAGTAACAGTCCAAGTGATTTCCAGATGTTTGAAGACTAATATATTAAAAGCTGTGTTGTTTAAATATAAGTAAAAAGTAAAAACTGAAAATGTAGTAACAGATTCTGTGTTTTCTTTTTCTTTTCTCAAGGTTGTAACTGGGGAACCTGAGGCCTACGGAGTTGGGTCAAGGTAAGAGAGGACTAGACATCATATTAAATCTCATATCCTTTTTATATGCTTTTTCTATTAGCACTGGGTGCTGTTCTAGACAATAAGCAAAGACGGTATGCAGGGAAGTACAAGAACTAGGGTACTTTGTCTGTACACTCCAAATACAACACAGTAAGAAATAGATAATGAAGCGGCTGGGCGTGGTGGCTCACACCTGTAATCCCAGCACTTTGGGAGGCCGAGGCAGGTGGAGGTCTGAGGTCAGGAGTTTGAGACCAGCAAAAAGCTGTCTCTACTAAAAATACAAAAATTACTGGGGCGTGGTAGTGCATGCCTGTGATCCCAGCTACTTGGGAGGCTGAGGCAGGAGAATTGCTTGAACCTGGGAGGCGGAGATTGCAGTGAGCCGAGATGGAACCACTGCACTCTAACCTGGGCAACAGAGTGAGACTCTGTCTCAAAAAAAACGAAAAGAAATAAGTAATGAGTTACATAATAGACCAACATGGCTCCGCTTATTTGAAATCAGAGTAGATAATGTGCCTTATTTAAAAGGGCTGGTATGCTCATGTTCTCACTCATAAGTGAGAGTTGAACGATGAGAACACATGGACACAGGAAAGGGAACATCACATACTGGGGCCAATGGGAGAAAAAGCATTAGGACAAATACCTAATGCACACGGGGCTTAAAACCTAGGTGATGGGTTGATGGGTGCAGCAAACCACCATGGCATATGTATACTTATGTAACAAACATGCATGTTCTACACAGGTATCCCAGAGTTTAAAGTAAAATAATTTATTGCATCATTAAAAATTAAAAAAAAGGCTGGTATGAAGTAAAGTTCTTGATTGTGGCTAATAATTAGACCAAAAAATTATAATCACAAACTGCTTTTATATATTTTTCAGTTCTCTTCAAATAAGAAAGCACATGAGAGAACACAGGCTAGTTGAAAACATGTTCTGAGAACAAGAGATCATCTAAAGCTATAAAACACAGTTTGATAAGGTACAGGCTTACCTCCTTTTATTTTGCTTCATTTTATTGTGGGACACAGATACTGTTTTTTCACAAGTTGAAAGTTTGTGGCAACTCCACACTGGGGAAGTGCTCACTTAATGTCACTGTGTCACATTTTGGTAATTCTCCCAATACTTTCAACTTTTTCATTATGATTATACCTTTCATGGTGATCTGTGATCAATGATCTTTGATGTCACTATTGTAACTGTTTTGGGGGTTCCATGACCTGTGCCCGTATAAGACAATGAACTTAATAAATGTTGTGTGTGTGTTCTGACTGTTCCACCAACAACTGATTACCCCACTTCTCTCCCCTTCCTTGGGGCTCTCTATTCCCTGAATCACAAGAATATTGAAATTAGGTCAATTAATAATCTTACTGCAGTCTCCAATGAAAGGAAGACTTGCATGTCTCTCACTCTAAATCAAATGCTAGAAATTATTCAGCTTAGTGAAGAAGGCATATCAAAGTCCTAGATGACCAAAAGCTACGCTTCTTGCACAGTTTGCCAAACTGTGAATGCAAAACAAAAGTTCTTGAAGGAAATTAAAAGCTACTCTAGTGGACACACAAATAACAGAAAGCAAAACAACTTCATTGCTGATACAGAGAAAATTTGAGTGTTCTGAATTAAAAGATCAAACCAAACACATTCCCTTAAGCCAAAACCTAACCCAGAGGAAAGCCCTAACTTCATTCTGTTCTAAGAAGGTGAAGAGAGATGAGGAAGCTGCAGAAGAAAATTTGAAGATAGCAAGGTTGGTTCATAAGGTTTAAGGAAAGATGCTATCTCCATATCATAAAAGTGCAAGATGAAGCAGAAAGTGCTGATATAGAAGCTGCAGCAGATTATCCAGAAGATCTAGCTAAGATCACTATTAAAAATAGCTATACTAAACGACAGATTTTCAATGTACACAAAGCAGACTGCTGTTGGAAGAAGCTATGTCATCCAGGAATTTCATAGCTAGAGAGAAGTCGATGCCTGGCCTCAAAGTTTCAAAGGACAGGCCAACTCTCTTATTAGGGCCTAATACAATAGGTGACTTTAAGTTGAAGCCAATGCTCATTTACTATAAGAATTATATCAAACTTACTCACCCTGTGCTCTGTAAATGGAAAAATAAAATCAGGATGACAAGACATCTGTTTACAGCATAGTTTACTGAATATTTTAAATCCACTGTTCAGATCTACTGTTAAGAAAAAAAAGATTTCTTTTATAATATTATTGTTCATTGATAGTATACCTGGCCACCAAAGAACTCTGATGGAGATGTACAAGAAAATTCATGTTGTTTTCATGCCTCCTGATGCAACATCAATTCTTCAGCCCATAGACCAAGAAGTCACTGGACTTTCAAGTCTTATTATGTAAGAAATACATTTTGCAAGACTACAGCTGCCATAGATAGTGATTCCTCTGATGGGTCTGGGCAAAGTACACTGAAAACCTTCTGGAAAGGATTCAGCATTCTATATGCCATTAAGAACATCTTTAATTTATGGAAGGAGGTCAAAATATAAATATTAACAGGAGTATGAGAGAAGTTGACTCAAATCCTCATAGATGACTTTGAGGGGTTCAAGACTTCAGTGGAGGAAGTAACTGCAGAGGTACTGGAAATAGTAAGAGAATTAGAATTGCAAGTGGAGCCTGAAAATGTGACTGAATTGCTGCAATCTCATGATAAAACTTTAATGGGTGAGAAGTTGTTTCTTACAGATGAGCAAAGAAAGTGATTGCTTAAGAAGGAATATTCTCCTGGGGAAGATGCTGTGAACACTCTTTAAATGACAACAAAAGACGTAGAATGTTCCATAAACTTAGTTGATAAAGCAATAACAGGTTTCATTCAAGAGGAATGACTCCCCTGAAGGAATTTCTATTGTGGGTAAAATGCTGTCAGAAAGTTTTGCCTACTGTAGAGAAATATTTTAGGAAAGGAAGAGTCAATAGATGCGACGGCAAACTTCACTGTTGTCTTATTTTTAAAAATTGACACAGCTACCCTAACCTTCCCAAACCACCACCCTGAACAGTCAGCAGCCATCAACATTGAGAAAATACCCTCCAGCAGCAAAAAGATCACAACTTGTCAAAGGCTCAGATGATTGTTTGAATTTTCAGCAATAAAGTATTTTAAATTAAGGTATGTACACTGGTTTTTTGGACATAATGCTATTGCATCATTAATAGACTACAGTATAGTTTAAACATAAATTCTATATGGAATGGAAAACCAAAAATTCATGTGACTTGCTTTATTTTGATATTTGCTTTACTGAAGTGGTCTGTAACCAAATCTGCAATATCTCCGAGGTATGCTTGTAACTACCTTTTAGACAAAGACAGTAAAAATGAAACCCTGTTATTTCTATGAAAAGGAACTTTGTTCCAGACTCCAGGTAAGCACAAGTTATAAGGAGAGACCTGAACTTTGGCAATTGGACATTTTGAAGCGGGTGTAACTAGACTATGAGAATTGTGGAGCTAGAAGAGATCCTCACTGGGCAAGCTGATCTGACCACAGCGTTCTTTCTAAATGGGAAACTAAACTGATCAGCCATGGCAATCATTAAAAAGTCAGGAAACAAGAGGTGCTGGAGAGGATGTGGAGAAATAGGAACACTTTTACACTGTTGGTGGGATTGTAAACCAGTTCAACCATTACGGAAAACAGTATGGCGATCCCTCAAGGATCTAGAACTAGATGTACCATATGACCCAGCCATCCCATTACTGGGTATATACCCAAAGGATTATAAATCATGCTGCTATAAAGACACATGCACACGTATGTTTATTGTGGCACTATTCACAATAGCAAAGACTTGGAATCAACCCAAATGTCCATCAGTGACAGACTGGATTAAGAAAATGTGGCACATATACACCATATGCAGCCATAAAAAAGGATGAGTCTGTGTCCTTTGTAGGGACATGGATGCAGCTGGAAACCATCATTCTCAGCAAACTATCACAAGAACAGAAAACCAAACACCGCATGTTCTCACTCATAGGTGGGAACTGAACAATGAGATCACTTGGACTCGGAAAGGGGAACATCACCCACCGGGGCCTATCAGGGGGAGGGGGGAGGGGGGAGGGATTGCATTGGGAGTTTTACCTGATGTAAATGACGAGTTGCTGGGTGCTGATGAGTTGCTGGGTGCTGACGAGTTGATGGGTGCAGCACACCAACATGGCACAAGTATACATATGTAACAAACCTGCACGTTATGCACATGTACCCTAGAACTTAAAGTATAATAATAATAAAATAAAATAAAATAAAATTTTAAAAAAGCAATCCTCTGAACTGAAGAATGAGAAAAGAAGGCTTTTGAAGATCTACACATGACTATGGAGAAGCCTAGCCAGTTTAGAGTTATTTAGTTAACTCTAGCCACAGGCAAAATACTTTCCTAAATGGTCAGATCAGCTTACATCATCTCAGTTTCTCCTGGAAGTGACCTTGTTGTCAGTATCTTAGAGAAGAGGCCCTTTGCCTGAATTTCAGGTTAAACTATGATGTTGAAACTCCAATGTGGGCAAAGAGGAATTTACTACCAAAGGGAAGCTGATCTCTCTTTACAGGGTATTAATGATATTCTCGTCTGTACTCAAGGATCTGCCCCAAGTGGGGTCAAAATCTGCATCCTGTGATTCTCTGAACTAAAATCTGTTCAAGAACTGAATGTTCTTAAAACTGTATTACCATGACCACAACCAAGCAAAATTAACAAAAATGATGATGATGATCATAATCATCAGAATCATCAACTATCTGTTGTTTGTCTGTGCAATAAAGAACAGGCAATTCTATGATTAATGTTAAGAAGGCCCTTCGACAAAGTGTTTTAGTCACGAATGAGTGGCCTAAACTCATGTGCACACAGTTGGGATCCCATATATTGCATTGCTAAAACCTACATGTTGTTCCTGTCCTATACACTTGTCACAGGACCCAGACTACCATCTCTCCGAAGTTGTCTTCTCACACTGACAAGTAAAATGTTTCACTATCCTACAGAAATTGCTGAAAGTCTGACTATAAATCTCCTTAAGAGCAGATAAAATACCATATTTGTGCATTTCTAGCATCTTGAGCATTGCCTGGTGCATGGAAAGGGCTCAATAAAAATATATGGAACTAACTATCAAAATTAATGCCACAAAATGAGGAGAAGATGGACGTTATGTGACTCTAGATGTTATGCCCTGGGAAGAACACAGCCCCACTGGGATAGTATATTGGCTTAGCATACATGACCTGAGCCTAAACATGAAGAGACATCAGATGCAAAATGAGAAGCATTCTATTAAGAAAAGGACTGTATTCTTCAAAAATGTCAATTTTATACATTATTTTTAAAAGGCTGAGAAAATGCTCAAGATTAAAGAGACTAAAGAGAAATGACAACTAAATATAACACGTGACCCTAATTTAGATTCAGTAATGAAGGGAAACAAATGCTATAAAGGACATTATTGGGTCAAATGACAAAATTGGAATTTGGATGTCAGATCAGATCAAAGTATTGTCAAAGAAATATTTACTGAGCTGATAAATATACTGTGTTTACATACAAGAGGACATCTTTATTGTTAATAAATACTCCTTGAAATAAATATGGGTTAGGTGATAGGTAAAGGGCCGTAATATGTGCATCTTACTCTCAATTGCTTCAGAAAATATTATGTAGACAGAGAAAATGCTAAAACACATGGAGGCAAAATATTAATAATTGATGAATCTTGGTAAAGAATATATGAAAGTTTTTATACTGTTCCTGGACTTCTCTGTAAGCTTAAATTGTTTTGTTTATTTGTATTGTTTTGTCTTGTTTTGTTTTGTTTTTTGAGACAGGGTTTCATTTATAATCCAGGTTGGAGTGTAGTGGCAGTATCTCATCTCACTGCAACCTCCCAAGTAGCTGGGACTACAGGCGTGTGCCACCATGCCTGACTAATTTTTGCATTTTTAGTAAAGACAGGGTTTCACCATGTTGCGCAGGCTGGTCTCAAACTCCTGGACTTATGCAACCTGCCTGCCTCTGCTTCCCAAACTGCTGGGATTACAGACATGAGCCACTGCACCTAGCTTAAATTCTTTTTTCAAACACAAATTTAAAAAAAATAGTTTGCCTCAGTGAAACATAATTTCAATATGTCAGCAATATCAGATATTTATTAATAACTAGTTAAAGATTTACCCTTTCTACTATCCACATATACTGTTTCACTGGTTATATGGACAGTGTTCTCATGATAAATATTTTTCGTGCTTAGCAATGAGGTTTTTGAAAAATTTCTTCAAGTATTAGGTAGGAAACAAATGCTTCATGATTTTCTTAACAGAGTTCTCCAGAAATATCAGGTTTGAAACTTACTGGACAGAGGGTGTGGACATTAGCTAGATTCTAGTCTATTGGTCTATCATGTTTGAATGGTAAATTTACAATTGTAAAGTTTATGAAGTCTACTTAACTTTATTACCTGTTACTGAGTTAGGACTGCATATGCAATGCACATTTGCTAGTATAAGAAATTACTGTTCTGTTTGACTCTATTTGAAATAAATATTAAGTTATCTTTTAAAGGCTTATCAAAAACAAAAAGCAGAGCACAGGCCCTCTTTAAAGTTTTGTTTTGCTTTTGTAAATAAAGAAAAAAAATTTCTATTGCTGGAGAAATGCTTTGGTAAAGTATTTTTGTGTGTGTCTTCTAATTAAACATTCATTAGTAAGAAGCAAGAAGCCATCAGAGTGGTTAATGTACCAGCAAGTGAGAATGGGGTACTTTGCACTTAGGTTACCTTGTCCTAATTGGAAGGTGAGACCTCCGGATTTCATCAAAGTGAACGACAAAGAAGTGTCTACTACTTTCTCCATTCTTCTATTCCTTTCTGAGGGAAAGAGGACTAAGAAACAAGAGTGGAAGGAAATAATCACACTAGTGCAAATCTGATCCTAAGTGATGAATGGACATATTATCTAATATACTTAATTAAAACAGAGCATAGAAGAAAAATGATTTATTATTTGATCAAATAAGATGCCACAGAGAAGGAAAACAGGGATATTTTGATTCATTTCAAGCCTTTATATCTTTTCAGAACTGCAGGAAACAGAAAAAATCCTGTGAATAAATTGAGTTTTCAGAATAAATTTATGTGTTATCTCTAAGAAAAAAACCAAAGGTGGCAATTAGAAGGGCAGCTCTCGTCAAAGCCTAGTTATTTTCTTCTAAGTTTGGAAGGAAAAAAGTCATCATCTGGCTTTTAAAAGTTCAGCATTTTCTACTTTTTTTTCTATTTTCTACAGCATGACTAATTTGTTACTTTTAATAAACGTTATATTTGTTTAGGGAGGTAATTGTGGGTGAATAACGTTCTACATCTTTAAAGCCTTATTTAATATATTTACACAAAGCTGAACTGACATTCTGGCTTAGTGTTCAACTCGACAAATGACAGGCAAAGTTCAGTAAAAGAGCTCTCAAAACTTTTCAGTAAATATGAGAGTTCCTAGTTTAAAAAGTGACACTTCCATAGGGAAATAACTTTTCTTTATATCTTATCTAATGAAATCATCAACTGATGTTTAGACGGTATATGGGTGAGAATAATAACATCCTATACAAGAACTGTTAAGTAAGGTGGCCCTCTGTGCACTACCCTTCAACACAGAAGAGACCAGATCAAAGATGTGCAACGTTATATTAAAAAACTCTCATATTTACTGAAAAGTTTTGAGAGCTCTTTTACTGAACTTTGCCTGTCATTTGTCGAGTTGAACACTAAGCCAGAATGTCAGTTCAGCTTTGTGTAAATATATTAAATAAGCCTTTAAAGATGTAGAACGTTATTCACCCACAACTACCTCCCTAAACAAATATAACTTTAAAAAGAATGACTAGCAAACAGGCAAGAAAGCACATTGACAGAAATATCATAACTAAAGGAAGAATATGAGAATCAATAGCATGTTTGCCCTGAAATGAAGCTTGGAGAAAGCAGTTAATCAAGCCAATTTAACCAGACAGGGATAAAGTTATTTTCAAAGACAAACATGGACATCTGGTCTGTCTTTAGATATATTCCTGAATCCATTAAATAGTTGGAATATATCATACTCCTTGTTCTGATTCCATTCTCACTAGGGTACTTGACAGTTTTATTTTCTGAAGAGCCTTCTGTGGTAGGCATCCTCTAAGATGATCAGCAATGCCCCTGCCTCCTACAATTATAGGCATACGTGATACTTTCTCCTTGAGTGTAGGTTGTA
This sequence comes from Colobus angolensis palliatus, assembly GCF_000951035.1. Lineage (NCBI taxonomy): Eukaryota > Metazoa > Chordata > Mammalia > Primates > Cercopithecidae > Colobus > Colobus angolensis. Next base: position 4,086,055 of record NW_012123376.1, on the reverse strand, counting down.
CCTAGTGACTTGCTTCTAATGAAGAGAATAAGGTAATAATCATGGGAGGTCACTTTCAAGATTAGGTTCTAAAAAGACTGTATCTTGCAAGTCGTAGGCATACCCTTCTTCCCCAGATCTGTTCAGCTGCTTGATCTGATGAAGCAGGCTGCCATGTATTGAGTTGCCCTGTGGAGAGTATCATGTGGCAAGGAACTGGTGGTGGCCTCAGGCCAATGGCCAGCAAGGAACCCAGGCCCTCAATTTAGCACCCTTGAGGACAGGAGGCATGGCAACAGCCACATTAGTCAACTTGGAAGAGGAGTCACCCTCAGTGGAGTCTAGAGATGACTGCAGGCCTGCCAACACCTTCCTGTAGTCTGGGGTGCCCAAAGCGGAAGGCCCAGCTAAGTTAGTCCCCGATAGCTCATACACAGAAACTGTGAGGTAATAAATATTCTTTTAAGCCATGAAGTTTTGAGGTAATTTGTTGTGCCACTAATAGTCATTCTGTAATAGAAAAGATGTGCTGGTCAATGTCACAAGTAAATATTTTAGTTCGTGTGGGTTTTAGTGTGTTACTATCTCTTCTTTCTTCTGAAATACAGAGAAGATTGCTAACATAACTCTAGATCATGTGAACTCATCAAACCAAATGCTACCTTGTGATTTCTCCTAGGAGCCTGCCTGCCTTTCAGAGGAACAAGGCTAACTTGCATGTTTCCCAGAACATTTATCATTCTTAATGTGCAAAAATCAAAAAAAAATCTGATTTGCTATTAAAAAGATAAATTATTCTAAATCACAAACTATTTTCACACTTTTAAAAGACTTGTTTTGTCATACACACACAAACACACACACAAACACCTCTCCATATATAGAGATAAATAGATATATGATATATATATCATATATCATAGATATAGATCAAATATCTATCTGTATATATAGAGAGTCTATATAGATAGATATAGATATAGATATATCTATATCTATATGTGTGTGTGGGTATATATATATATATATATATCTTCTTTAGTAGGTGGACATAATTTGTTTGTATTACCCTAGGGTGCTTTGATTGTACTGGGAATAAAAATAGGTTTTCCTTAAAGAGTGATGATATTATTTCATGATATCTGGTGGCCTTCTCAGCAATAAAAACAATAATTGGCAATAGTTTAATTCTCAGATCAAAAATATCTCAGAATAATAACGACCACACCAAGTCACTAAATGGACTGTGACAGAACTTACCCAGGCAATTGTATAGGTCCCTACTGCTGAAGTTGTTACAGTTTAATGAACTGACAAAAAGCAAAAGAGGAAAAACCACATTCCAGATCTTTCCCTTAAAAGCATCTAAAAAGATACTGGATTGAATGAAACAGGGCAACATATTTCATGTTCCTGAGAACTTTTTGTTTGTTTGTTTGTTTGTTTGTTTTTTGGAGACGGAGTCTAGCTCTGTCGCCCAGGCTGGAGTGCAGTGGCGCGATCTCGGCTCACTGCAAGCTTCGCCTCCCGGGTTTACGCCATTCTCCTGCCTCAGCCTCCCGAGTAGCTGGGACTACAGGCGCCCGCCATCTCGCCCGGCTAGTTTTTGTATTTTTTAGTAGAGACGGGGTTTCGCCGTGTAGCTCAGGATGGTCTCGATCTCCTGACCTCGTGATCCACCCGTCTCGGCCTCCCAAAGTGCTGGGATTACAGGCTTGAGCCACTGTGCCCGGCCCTGAGAACTTTTGATTCAGTGATGGTAATTGGCTGAGATCAATTTTGGTTAAATCTGGTATCTTGCAATTTTTAAAACTATTGTTTATCATACTGCATATTTTCTAAGGAAACAGACCTCATCCTTTGCAAATTGCTCATGAAAATATCAACAAACCGGTCACAAACAATAACAAATGTAAGACACTAAGTGCTTTCTAAAATTGAAAGCAGTAACAATAAAAAAAAAAAGGCAAAATGTCCTATTACAAAAAGCTGTAAAGCTACTAGATAATTTTGCAATTTACAAATTGTCTCTATCTCTAGAAACGAAGGATTTCAGGAAACATCTTAGCACTATGGACTTAGAATTTACATCTTTTGAAAGTTCCGGTTTGTTCTCAGCATATATTAAATTTCACAAGATTGTCAAACTTCTTTAATATAATTTCAAAAAAAAAACACAAAAACTCTACAACTAAACATGTAAAGTATATTATAATAAATGTTCATATATTTAGAAAGAAGATAAATGCTGATATATGTATATTTCATGCCCATTGTGAAATTCTGCCCTGGGTCATGGTAACACAGGCCACTATTTCCATTAAAATTAATAGCTCGTGGCTGTGGTTACTGTCAGTATTGCCTTATTTTCCCATCACTAGTGATTGTGACATGAATAAAATTAACGTATGTCACCATGTAGATTATTATATCCTGAATTAAGGTTAGATTTCAAGAAGCATTATGAATTTAAGGAATTCATCTAGGCTTAGTTCTAAATCACTTTATAATAAAAATCTTTATTTTCCCACCATAGGAACTCTATACTACTCTTTTAGGGCTAATTCACAGTTGCGCTTGGATGATAGCAAACTGTTCAACCCAACATGCTGATTTTATCTTAAAATCCATGGTACTCTACATTGCTTTCAACTGGACAGACTTCAGTTTCATTTCTTCTCAGGAAAACCTACTTGCATGGCTCTAAGAATACTAACTTCTAAAGCCTGGATAATAAACCTTGCCTATTTCCCCATCAGGTTTCTGTAGCATTGCAGTGCCTGTATAAAGAGTTCAAAACTGTACAGCCATCTGTAACAGCTCTAGTTCTTTACAAGTTCAGTGCTCTGATAAAAATTCTAAACGCTGCAGCCCTAAGCAGACACTTGATGACTCTATTACTAAATGTACTGTATATAAGAGATCATGAGGTTCCTAAAGCTTAAAATGCAGTGTGAGAATAGTATTATTTTGGTATGACATACACTTTCTTGTGATAATTCGGGCCACTATTACATGAGCATGTTTTTCTTTATTTACCAAGACTAAAGAATAAGTATAATTTTTACTTTCCCTTCATCAAAATAAGAATGCATTATACTGTTCAAATGACTTCAAAAAGTATCTATGCATCGGAGGGAAAAGCTTACAATGAGAGTAAATTACTGTTGCTTTTTTGTTTATGACTCTATTCAATGTAAGTTTGATTACTTGAAAGGACTGGTATCCAACATATTGCTGTATGAAACAATATCATGAAAAATACATGTCTCTTAATGCAAGAGTTGAATTGACAGTTTGTCATAGATAAAATCTGCAGAATCAACAAAGATGCAAAATAACTAAGTCAAAACATGAATTATCTAACATAACACTCTGTATTTTTATCATTCACTATTCTAATTTCATGTACATAATCTAACACTGTACATTTCTTGGTCCCAGTTTTATTACACTCACTTTCCTGGACAAAATTCAAATCCGTCCTTTCTAACTCCCACACACAAAAAAAGCTGCATTATGTTTTATCCATTTCTAAAAATTATTAGGTCATTCATTACATACAAGGATAATGTAACATGTTACAAAATGTTTTAACTCATAGCCATTTGAACATACTTTGCTTCGCAATGTTGCCTTTGTTGCTCTTATTACTGTCTTTTCTTTGTGGAAGGATGAAGTGGGGAGTGACTTGACTCACTTCTCAGAATAACAAAATCAGGGTTACGCAAAGACATTCTATATTTTCAATACAAGAGATTTTTGTCAGCTTCAATTATGTCCAAAGTTGTGTCTCTCATCTGGACTTCACATTCCAATGCCTGCTTCGTATCTCCTGAGGTGCTTACTTTACAACTCTATCTAAATGACACATTGTCACATCACACCCCATCTTAGTAAGCCAAACTAATCATCATCTACACCAGCCTGTATCTCGTTTCCAGATTATCAACTTCGAACACAGCCATTTGGCTTTTGCCTTTTCTTAGTACTACAATTTGACTTACCCCTTATATTTCAAATGCACCTTCTTACTCTATTCCTTATGTGACACCAAAGGATGAACCCTCATTACCTCTTTCCTGAATGAATTACATCTTTTATTTCTTTATTCTCACCTATATGAATACCTTTTATGTAATGTGTATATTATTTAGAATTTACTATATTGATTTCAGAATTAAAAAAAACAGGAGGGGCCAGATTTTAACTTTAATAAAGATTATTTGTGAATCTCTCCAATTCCATACTGAGAAACAATCATATTTATTTATTTTGTATTTGCAAAAATTCTTCAAAATATGTTAATAATATGGCTTCTCAGAAGATCTAGACTAAAATATCTTGACTTAAATAAATCTTCATCAATCAGCCAGTTGGAATGTACTCTGCCAGTTGCAATTTATTTACATTTTAGAAGTACTGGGTTAAAGTGAATACTTTATTAAATGAGAACTCTAGACCTTTTACATTGTTTAGGGAAAAAATATCAAAATTTCTAAATTTTTAGATTTTACCTATTAAATCAATTTTAGGCTTGGATGCATGCTTCCAATATTGTGTGAGTTCTTACAACCAACAAAACTAGAAATGAGTTCTACTAGAAAAATTGGAAAGTATGACTACCTAAATACTTTATACAGTATATTGGCTTTTAAATATTGAGACATGTATATACATGATATAGTTTTCTTTGGATTTGTTAAAATTGTTTCTGTTTCATATAATAAAATCTAATGCACAAGCATTTCATACCTTTATATAAATAAAATTCGACCTAAAATTCCTGCCACTCTGAACATCTTGATATCTACAGCTATATTAAAAACAATTAACTAAATATGTATTTTATTTGAATTATTTGTTTCTGTATATCCCACTAGATTATAAGTGAATTAGAAAGGATATGTATTTTGCTTTTCTTTTTTTTTGGCCCTGTGCTTAAGTGTATAAGCATTTGTTAAAGTGAATTGGTTGCTACAGATAAATGCTACAAGAGTTACGGACAATAGTTTGCCAAAGTTCATTCCATGAAATATTATTACTTTTAATTCAATAAAAAGGTTATATGCCATATACTTTTAAGAAATGCTAGTTCAATAAGTCAAACATGCTTAACTTTTAATTCAGAACTTTAAAGCAGGGTCTTGGTGTCTTTAAAATACTAAACATGGACTTTGAAAATTCAGGAGGATATGTATTAAAAACAAAGAGCTATTTTAAAAATTTTGTCCTTTCAAACTGTTCCTAAGATGATTCTCAGAGTAGTATATTGATAGCAGAGAAGCCATATTGGAAGAATGTGTTCATCCATATTTTTTCCATTCTATACTGCAGTGAAGATTTTATAACAGTTGCAGCGTATCAGGAAGAGAGAAAATGTAAGAAAATTATTTGAGTGAAAGAGATGAGAAGGGCAATTCTGAGATTTCATTATAGCTTAAATTCACAATTTTGAAACATCCAGACCTTTTTATGGTGGGATATCTTTATATTTTGTATTCATTAGCTAAACCATATGAAAGTATAGACTTTCAGATAGTGGTATACAAAGGGAGATGAGAAAGGCTAAGTAGAGAAGAAACTCAAACTGAAATTAAGCTCAAAGAAGAGAGAAGATGTCTAGTGTTTTATATTTATATTTGTCACATTGCTAACTCATTTTATTCAGAAATCATAAATCCTGCCAATACAGAAAAACAAGATTTATTACTTTCAAATCTCTCATAAATCTAAAGTAGCATTAGTCACCTAATTACTGCTAAAATTATACACTTTTTTTATGTTAAAGCACTGCAAGTGTTAAAATATAAAAGTCTGCAGATTTGTAATGCATCATAAAATTTCATCTTTTTGTTGACTATACATTTTCACCATTAAGAAAATCACTGGAAAGGTTTTTGCATGTTTTGTGTTTTGTAAAATAACATGCAAAGGAACCACTAAGCTATGAGAATTCACAGCCCTTCTATGTGCATTGTTGGGTTTAAGTAAATGTCTATGTTCTAATTTTCTCACAAAGAAAAGAATCATACATAAAAACACTGTTCAAACCAAGGCAACCAAGAACTGCATTTGAGATCCAAGTAGGCAATTACCCACCAAACTGAATATTTACACATTAGTTTAGAAAATCAGTTATTATATGGCATACCAGAAACAGAAAACAAAAATCTAGTTATACTGAAAAACTTAAGTATATAAACATTCTAGAAAATTCACATCTTTTTCTGTGTTGATTTATAACCACTCAAGCATTAATTTCATAACATTTTCACTGTGTAGATAAATGTTATCAGTGTTTTTGGAATTAGTCAGTTGAGACTCTTGTGGTGAATGTGAAATTATGAGATGAGGAAATGTAGAAACTAAGCTAAATACTATTTCCAGCTCTTGATCAAAATGAGATTTGTTCTATTGTTTAACATGACAGCTCATATTCTTCAGTGAATTTACATGTTTTCTGGATGGATGATCGGGTGGTGTTGATGTCCCATCCTGTGTCCTTGATTTGGGCTTGACAAAGTTGTCTTGTGGGGAGCCAGTGAAGAGGTTTCTGTCTAGTTTGAAACCAAACCAGTCAAAGCATTAGGGCTACCTGCCTTCATTTGTTATATTAGTGGGTGTAAAAAGGAGCAATAAGTCACTGGTTGAATTTGAACTGTATTTTAAAATCTCATTACAAGACTACAATAAAATATCTATGAATAATGAAACAATATGGAGAAAAAGTTTATTCCAGTCCCGTTTGACTCCACTGCTGGTAACCCTTGGAAAGTAAGTGCAAATATGTTACAAACCTCAATGGGGTCTCATCCAGCAAAGATATGAAGAATTACAAGAAATGTATTCCAAAGGATAAACAGTAAACATGTGACTTTATTCCATTAACATATTTTTCTTTTATCTATTACATTTACTTCACTATTTTCTGTAATTGAGGCTTTGACACATTAACCAGGCTGGGTCCTGAACTCTTAGGGAAATACAAGCCTATTAGCTATTATATTATATAATTAATCAACCCTTTAAATTAAAACATCTTCTGCAATTTCTTTAAATGTTCTTCCTTCAAATCATTTAAGAAGAATAATTAGAATCTACATAATAAAAACATTGAACATTTTTATCCTTTGCAATATTTATACCACTTAAGTGCCTAACACAATGGGGTTAATCTGAATGGCATAAATGTAAAAGAAGATGTAGGAAGATGACCCTCGAAATATTATCTCAAAAGTAAGTCTGAATTCAAAGCAGTTAGGAGAAGTCATTGCATTCAATCAAAAGAACTTCGGGAGCTTTTTCCTTTGTTTGTGACTGAACTGCTCTTTTCAAATGTATTTATGCTGTGTTACAATTGTTTTCAATTCAGAAGTTTTAAAAAATCTTTCTTACTATTATCAGAGAACATAAATTAGCCCACATCTTATTCAGGCTTCTACAGTGCTTTTAAGAATCTGTAACTTTGCGTATATATATATATATGTATTTGGAGTTCCTTTAGAGAACAAATATGATACTACTGGGCTTATGGTCCCACTTGGGTTGGCTGGCACTCATTACTATCTATTGGGTTTAGAAGAGGAATGTGCTTTCCATTCTTGTATCTTACATCAAATCCTTTCTCATTAGTGAAATTTCTCTCCAAGCCACTATCTGTTGACCATGAATAAGGCCCAGGTTGTGAAATTTTATATAACTTTGCTGGAGAAATTTGGTAAGGATGGTCAAAAGACAATGATACTTTGGAACAAGAGAGGCCTAAAACTATATTAACCAGGATAAACCACTAAGAAAACAAAGACATCAAAATTATTAATATAATATTATTTTACCATAGAAATCAAGTAATTAGTTCTTAATTCTGTGAAGATGACTTCATAAGCCTTATGAACTAAATGTAAATGTAAAACCAGGGTATGAAATCAAAGTTAAACATAGCACACCTGAATATGTATGGAAATAATTTATGGTCTAAAATCTCCTCATCCAGCACTCTTTCTCCCAGGGAGAAATAAATAAAGAATGAGAGTCAGATCCAATAATTTGTAGCCATCATTCATCGTTTTATAGGTGTAATTAGTAAGCTTAAGTGGAACTATGTTTGGAGATTTACTATCTCTGGAGTGTGATTATATATGAATTAGAAGAGTCTGCAGTTACTCCACACTATACGAAAATACAAATTATATTAAGAGAATTTGCCAAATATAATGAAAAAATTAAGACACTCTAACACCTCCATCTTAAATTTGAGCCAACAGTAACTAGTTTATTTTTTATTCTGAAAGATATAAATAATTACATACAATATGTAGCTGCAAATAAAACTCCTTATGCTATATTGTTTTAATTGATGTAACTATTGAAATTCACACCGTGTCATGAATTTTTTAAATGCTCTGGAAAATCTCGTGAATATTTATTTCATTTTCCAGCTCAATCATGCCTCAAAGAGTAGCTATGTATCACATACAGAAAAAAAAATCATTGACCTAGGAGAATGCAAGATACATTTAATTTTTACCAAAAATAAGTAAAATTTCAACTACTATTACATTAAATTTGTGCATAATTGTAAAAATAGTAAAGTCTTTTCAACACTTGGCCTCTACTAGTTACTGTTCTAACTTCTTTACGTGTATTAATTCATTTAATCTTCATAACAATTCCACGAATAAAATGGTATTATCATTATCTTTGTTCGACAGATTAGGAACCCAAAACATCAAACAGTGTAATTTACACACTTAGTATTATATAGTTAACACCAGCATGGGAATTTGAACCCAGGAATTCTAGATCTAGACTCTATCTATCTATCTACACACACACACACACACACATAAACCATGAATACGTATGAGTGTGTGTGTGCATGTGTTTGTATGTCTATAGTCAGTGAACAAAGTACATGTCTTTGCCATTTTGACAGAATAAAAATATCAGTGTTAGAACAGGACTTAGCACTTAAAGTGAGTTACCAAGGTCACAACATTAATGAATGGTGGTATTGACATTAGACTGTTACTCTCAGTTCAGCACTGCTCTCTTAGCACTAAATAGTATTAATGTTAATTTTAATCATTTTAAAATCAGTTATTTAAATACATTATTGATATTAGTAAAATAAAATCTGTATTGGCATTTATTGTGTAACTGATTTATTAATTATCCCTGTAAACTAGTGAATTTATTTTAGAGAAAACTAAACTTTGTTTTATTTTAGAGAAAACTTCTTGAGAAAAACGCAAGCAGAGAGTGGCTGCAGGGCCACCTTTGCCTAATGAAAATGTCTTTTTACTAAAGATGAATTCTGCAGGAAACTCAAAGTCAATTTAATTGATTTTATCACATTACTAAACTTTACATAGAAAGACTATATATTTGCATTTTGAATCTTAATCCTCATAAATTTATGCCACCCTCATTATCTACTTTAACATTTAGTCACTCATAGCCACTTCATAAATTATCATGACATAAAAAGATTGCTGTCATGTAGGAAGCAAGGCATACGGAGACAAAGGAACTCGACGATTCTGGGTTCACAGTTTGAGTCCAAGTGACTTACATCTATGTGCCTCAGTTTTCTCAAATATAAAATGGGTTTACTGTGAAGATCAATAAAAATAATGCCAGGGAAAAGATGTGTAAACCTTAAATTGCTTTGGAAGTATTATATGATGATGCTTTTTGGTAATATCCTGAAACACTGCTGTGTCAAAAACAGTCCCATTAAGAGATCACCAATATCCTTTCCCTTATGTCTTTTTAACTTCCAGACTCTCTCCTCCCATTCCTCCTCAGTTCCCTTGAATGTATACTATTTGGCACTTGATGAGATTTTGGATTTCATCCCTTCCAACGCACGTCTCTTGGTTTTCATTATGATCTCTTAGTTTGTGAGAGGAGAAACTCCTGCTGCAATTCTTTAGCAAGCAGATTTAGAATAAAGTTAGAACTGTGTAGCCTCTGCCAGGAAACACTGTCAGTCAATCTAGCAGTTGTTAATAATAACAAATGGATTTTTACAGACTAATTTCTTTTAACCAGCTAAAATATTTTCAACCAATGAACCATTTCCCAAACAATTAAACATTCTGATTTTTATCATATGGATGAGAAAGATACTCATACCCTCCAATTATTCAGTATTTCAGCCATAAAAATAACACTGTCATTTAAAAAATGAGCTGGTCTTTATAACTCTTATTTTTAAAACTAAATCGCTATATGTATTTGCCATATGATTTGCCATATTTGAGAAAGTGAAATTGAACTTTCTTTAAAGTGTTGCTGCTGTTAAAATGATACTAAATGCTAAATAATGTGTTTGTTTTCAGCTGTTGTAAGACTAAAGAGATTTTTTGAATACTTCAATTATAAAAACATTTAAGACATACAAACTTGTGCAATTTTTATTTTAATGAAGATGAGAAGTTCATTAAAGAAGATAAATATTTCATTAGATCTTAAATAAAACAAAGAGATTTTTTGGCTTCTCTCAGCACAAAATTCCTTTGAAAGATTAATTAATACATGCAAATTATGCAAATTAGACCCATGCAAATATTTTATGAAGACAATTAAGGGAACCATTAATTACTGCTTTTTTTGCTTCAGTGCGATTCATTCATTTAATTTTAATTTCACTTTAACTGTTTTGATGTATAATCTTGCAGCTAAGAACTTTATCTTTCCTGGCGGGTCACTTAAACTTATAAATTTCATCAAGTGAGCACACAGAAATCTGTAAAGATATTCTCAAGACTACGTTTAGTATCAAGAGAAATTTCTGACACAATGCACTCCCAGAAACAGGGAAACTGGAAGGGAATGTGAGCTCATTCTTGGACAAGGTTCAACTACTGGAAAAGCAATTAATTTGCTTTGGCTGTGCTAATATAGGGGAATTAGAAAGTGTGACACAAGACAAATAGAAATAATTAGTTCTCCAAAATGATGTTCTCATTAATATGGTTTGAACAGTAGAAATAAAAATAACATTATTGTGGCATGTCTGCATTCTGTCCCTAACCATGGGTGGTAGAATAATGCACTATAAGCATTTTTATATTTATAGTCTAAATGATTATGTTTTATTTTTTCTAAAGAAGAATTTATATCAAAGAGTTTATATGCCTAGAATGTCTAAATGTAAACATGCTTTCAAAATTAATGACACACTTTCCATAACCATGCATTTGTATACCAATTTTTTATTTTGCTCATACAAATCTGTATTGTAACAAACAGACTTAAAATGGGGGTTCTTTTTCTGTTACTTAAATATTTTCAGATTACTCTTATGACTCTTGAAGTATAACATTTCTCAGAAAAAAAAAATTAATAATATTTATGCTCCATCTTAAAGAAGCCACTGTGTTTCTTAAAGTTTCTCTAAGATGGCCAGGTTATCCTTACTACGGAGGATGAATACAAAAAGAGGAAGCAGGCTTTGTGAATACGAACTATTAGAGTTCGTTGTTATCTACATTACTAAATGGAAACCTTCTTCAGCTTTCATAGTCATTATATACATTTATTGTGATGCTGTTTGATGAACAAGTTAATTGGATAACTTACGCCAACTGAACCATCATTTTTTTCACTTGATAATAAAGGTTAAAAAAACTCAAAGCAAAAACTTATAAATACATTTTTCATAAATGTGAAGATAATATTATACTGTCTAAAAATCTTAAAAATTAATGTATTGGCCATAATGAAAAAGCAACTTCCTAGTTATTTGTAATCCATAGTAGTAAAAAGTATCATCAGTACAAATATATATATGAAATTAAATGCAGCTGATTTTTCTACCTCTTGTCTGACACTCCCCTTAGCCCTGCAGCTAATTTTTGTTATTATAGTACCATAAAAAGATGTTGGTGGACATATATTATCATTGACATACGTTGAGCTTTTTAATATTCTTTAAAAACTGATGTTAAAATTAAAATTTCTTTCTTACAAAGGTAATCTTATTTCATTCTTCCTTAAATTTCTGAATTGGCCAGGTTTATTTTGCATGTTTATACTGACCGCAGAGATGTGTCACAACTTTTAAATTAGGATCACCTGTGAATTTCACTGATACACTGTTTAACCACTCTTCCATGCTACTAATTATGATGTTGAATCAAAATGGATCTAGCATTGATCTTTAGGGTCCCCTGCTAATATCTTTCCCAATTTCCATATATCAACTATTTTTGACTATTGGTCTTCCAGACATCATTTAAGCCCAACCACAAACATGTTCATGAGCAAGCCGACTTAATTTATTTTTTCAACTTTATTTATGCTAACAAGACATTTATATTTTCTGTTAACAATGCTGTTTCAATACTTAATGGCATTTAGTTGCACGATGTCTACTTCCCCTCTCTAAACTTCCACTTTCAATCCATCATCCTTGCTATTCCCAGATTAAAGTAATTTATCTACTGAACTCGCATAGTGCCAAGCCCCTATTACATTATTTTTGCTAGAAAAAAACGATGCCAGGCCGGGCATGCTGTCTCACACCTGTAACCTTACCAATTCGGGAGGCTGAGTCAAGTGGATCCCTTGAGCTCAGGAGTTCGAGATCAGCCTGAGCAACATGGGAAAACCCCGTGTCTACAAATAATACAAAAATTAGCTGCGCATTGTGGCACACAACACCTCTGGTCCCAGATATTCAGGATGCTGAGGTGGGAGGATTGCTGGAGCCTGGAAAGGTGAGGCTGCAGTGAGCTGTGATTGCACCACTGCACTCCAGCCTGGGTGACAGAGCAACATCCTGTCTCAAAAAAAAAAAAAAAAAAAAAGACGACAAATATATTACAAACTAAGCTCAATCATTATGCCTAAATTTTCTCTGCCTGATTGAAATGACATGACATCACAAAACTTCATGAAATGTCCCAACACAGACATATGTTAACAATGCTTTCTTTTTCATAAGAATCAATTTAGAAAACTAGCTCTATGGAAATAATATATTTAAATAATTTTACAAAGTAAATAATTATAATGAGTTACATTTCATTACTATTTTGAGCAGCTTCACATTTAACAATGCCCACTATGTCTACATCATGTATAGTTTAATTTACATAAGAAGCAATTTCCCGCAAAAACCTGCCAGAGGCCTTCAGCATTTGGAGTTTAAGCATATCCACTTACATTAAAAAAAAATTAGTTTTTAAAATATATTTTTAAAAGAATAAAAAATGCTGAAATGAAAAAAATCTAAAATTTTATAAAATGTTAAAAATGTATGGGTATCTCTAAAACTTTCTGTTTAATATTAATAACCGATTGTCTAATTAAATGAGTAGTTAACAATGACCTATAATAACTATAGAACAATAGTCTGTTTATTGGCTATTGTCTACAATCAATATCACCTTTTGTTCAATTTAATCAGTGCTGTCTTAAATTGATTAGCTATATAGAAATGCTGCCAAACACAGGAAACCAGTGCCAAGGGACTAGAAGCAAATTTATTGTTTCGTTTTGTTCATAGTAACATAATTCTAATATTTATATTTTAAGATCGAGAAAAATGGTTTCAGGTAATACACATGGTGATTACTTAATTCTAAATGACTAAACAATAATCAATATGCGGTGCAGGCAGTCCCGAAAACAGTTTCAGTCCTGACTTGTTTGTTTGCTGTATTTCTAAGAAACCTTTCCTTCTCCCCTACATTCCCCATTTTAATCTAAATAAAGACACTTTTAAATATGGAAAACTTGGTTAGGTAACTTTAAAAAGTTCTTGGACATCTCCACAAACACTTTACTATGGGACTAATTCAACATTGTATTATAAATACAGGTCGATTTCCCAAAAAGGGAAGAGTAAATTAAATATTAAAGGTAATAATAGCTTCAGTGTTTACCAATTGCCAGGACCTGTAGTAAATATGTTGTAATAATAAAAAGTAATATTAACATTTAAAACTTAACTGTGTACAAACTATTGCCCAGAATGTGCTAAGCGCTTTGCATGGATTATTTTATTTAATCTTTACAATGACCATTTGAGATGAAGCTATTGCTAATGGGGTGGGGGAAACAATGGGGCAGAGATTTCAGTTTAGACCTGATTTCTAGCATTTCTTATCTATTAGCTCTATTAGCTTCCATAGAGGTGCCTAAGGAACCCCCAACTCCCACACTGATCTTAAAAGTCATATTAGAAATTGAAATCTGCATTAACAATTATATGACAATCAAACTTGAACAATACTTTCATAAAGATCTTAAAAGTGGTAAGTATAAGATACAATTTAGTGTTGTTAAAGTATGAAAGTCTTGGGGTACCATTTAGCAATTTATATTCAAATGCATACTTCAAAAGAAACAAAGGGGCTCGCCAAATGTCATATATTAAATCAAAATTGGATCTGTCGCTGACGTTGTAAATTTATCATAAATTTATTACATGCTAAGTTGTAGATAATTTTTTCTCTAAATATGATTACTGTGTTAATTTTTTCACTGTCACTTTATTTTCGTTGCTTAGAGCACGGTTTCCCCCAGTGTGTCTGGAAGTGTCTATAAACATAATGGCACAATGACTGATAAAAAAGTAAAAAGCAGGAAAGGAAATATTTTTCCAATTGTATACCATTCGTTGGCAGTACACTGTTTTGGACTTTTTAAGTCATTAAGGGGCAAGAAGCTAACTATCCAAAATGAGTGATGTGGTTGTGAGTGATTATCTTATAAGAGGGACATGTAAGCCTGGGTAAAAAGGCATGGTGGAAGCAACAAGTACTTTGAAGTCATAAATACCGATTCAAATGCCAGAAATCCAGAAACCCAGAAACCCTATTAACTAGTAGTGTGATTGTGAGAAAGTTAATTAGTCATTCTGATCTTAGGTGATCTCACCTTTAAATTAGAATACACAGGAAAGGCTCAATAAATTTGAGTTCCCAATCAACCTAACTATTTTAATGAGTAAATACTTCCACTTACTATTAATATACCTGTCTCACTGAAAGAAAATGTATTACTAGGAAATTCATTGAGTGACAGTATATTTGATTTTTTTTTTTAAAGCTTGATCAAAAACATAAATTCCCATGATAAGAATGACATGAAATATGATTCTTTGGAGCTATGTTAATAAAACAAATAACGACAACGATAATAATATATTGTAAAAGAGTATGAAGAGAATAATTTCACAATCCTAACGTAAAAGCAACCGGCAAGAACAAAATGTGGAAAGCAACTGGACTTAGTCTCAGTTCCAATGAACTCTTAGTGTGACTTTTAACAAGTCATCCACCCTCACTAAGTCCCCTCTTTTGCACAAAAAGGAGATTTAATTTATCTTAAAGTTCTTTCCCAATGTTAAAGCAGTAACATAAAAATGTGATTGACCATATCATCAATGTTG
This sequence comes from Colobus angolensis palliatus, assembly GCF_000951035.1. Taxonomy (NCBI): domain Eukaryota; kingdom Metazoa; phylum Chordata; class Mammalia; order Primates; family Cercopithecidae; genus Colobus; species Colobus angolensis. The sequence goes on along the minus strand of NW_012123376.1, from coordinate 4,070,664 downwards.
CATAAATATTTGTTGAAAAAATAAATAATTTTAAAATTCAGCATGTATCTTCAAATATCTAGCAAACAGAAAGAAGATATTTTTACATTAGAAAAAAGATTTTTAATGTGAAGGCAAGTCTTTTATGTCTTTTTGTTGGAAGAATATTTGGTTTTCTATGATCTAAGATCAGTCAAAAAAGAATAAGAAGCCAAACAGTTTTGATTACGGTCATTGGATGTAAATAAAAGAATTGTACTTTCAAGTGAAATCAGGATTTTGCAAGCACAACTTGCAGATATTCTAAGATGTCAGAGGAACTATGGTCTGCATCCCCATTGGTTTTAACAATTATTTTTCTTGGTTTGAAAAAACACATTTTTACTTAAAAAGTGAAAGCAAAAAACTGCAAGTTTGAAAATGAATTTTTTGTTATTGTGGTAAGTTAAATATCAATTTAAAATGCAAAATTGGATCTATGTACAGAATCCAAATCTTAGGTCAAATGTGAAAAGAAGAAAATAAAGTTAAAAATGCAAACAAAGAAGAATAAACACATTCCGTTAATTCAGTTCTTGGATGTAAACATTAATTCTGGGCTACTTTTCTTTTCTTTTTTTTTTTTTTTTTGACAGAGTCTTGCACTGTTGCCTGGGCTGGAGTGCAGTGGTGTGACCTCGGTTCACTGCACCCTCCGCCTCAAAGGTTCAAGTGATTCTCCTGCCTCAGCCTCCTGAGTAGCTGGGATTACAGATGCTTGCCACCACGACCAGCTAATTTCTTGTATTTTTAGTGGAAATGGGGTTTCACAGTGTAGGCCAGGCTGGTCTCAAACTCCTGACCTCATGATCCACCCACCTGGGCCTCCCAAAGTGTTGGGATTACAGGTGTGAGCCATCAAGCCCAGTCTAGTTCTGGGTTTACTAGGTCATCCTTTTTTCCCTCTTATCAGTCTCTTCAACCAAAGTCTGAGAAATGTCAGAACATGAAGGATCTTCATATCCACAAGATCTAACATAGATCCTAATTCATCAATGGCTGATTCATTCCTTCAGGGAATACACAGTAGACACCACTATGTGCCAAATGCTCTCTCAGACAATAGGAACTTGGCAAGTGAACAAAACACACATGGTTTATGCTCTGCCCCAGCTACCATGGAGAGAAGGCATTGAACAAGGAACTGCATGTACAGCATGTTCCTATTGAGAAATGGAAGGTGTAGTAAGAACCTCTAAGAGGCAGAACTAGTCCCAGGGGGCAGGGAGTTGCCACAGCAAGAGAGTGAGGGGTCTGGGAAGTGTTCCTTGAGGTAATATTTCCAAGCTGGGACTTAAGGAGTGGTTAAGTAAAGGCAAGGAAGAAGAAAAAATGTCTGCAGTAGGTTGGGAAAAAAGTGAAACAATAAGAAAAACTTCCAGTATGATGGGAGCACAGAGATTGAAGGGAAAGAGTCGTGACTGGGCATAGAGGATGAGGGAGTGAGGGAGGGAAATGTCATGCTCCACTCTGCCCTCATTACATATTAACAACAACACTGGATTAGATGGATGAGGGTACCACAGGGAAGGAACATTGGAGAAAGGAAGGCTTGGGGAGAGGGGAGGATACACACAGTTTTGTGTACTGAACTTTTAGATCTCTGTGAGTTGACCAAATAAAAAGTTGGATATTATTTTCTGGAGCTCTTAAGAGATGTCAGAGTGGATTGCAAAAATGTCTATACATTTTCTAAATAGGTAAGTTAAAGAAACTATGGGGCCAGGTGCGGTGGCTCATGCTTGTAATCCCAGCATTTTGGGAGGCCAAGCTGTGCAGATCACAGGGTCAGGAGTTCGAGACCAGCCTGGCCAACATAGTGAAACACCGTCTCTACTAAAAAAAATAAAAAATAAAAATAAAAATATAAAAACTAGCCGGGCATGGTGGTGTGCGCCCATAGTCCCAGCTACTCAGGAGACTGAGGCAGGAGAATCGCTTGAACCCAGGAGGTGGAGGTTATGGTGAACTGAGATCGTGCCACTGCACTCCAGCCTGGGCAACAGAATGAGACTCTGTCTTTTAAAAAAAAAAAAAAGAAAGAAAGAAAAGAAAAGAAAAAGAAAAAAGAAACTATGTAAGTAGTTGCTGTTGCCTAAGGAGAAAGAATAAAATAAGATGACAACTTAGCTGAAGAAAGCCATCATGTTATAGATTTGGCTACATAAAATGTGCACATATGTGCATATATATGTGTAGGGGGCAAAGGGGTTTTGAGGGATATTTACTGACTAGCCGAAAAAAGTGCTCAAGGATTGTTTTTATGAACTCTGTCTACTTTATATATTCAAAAGATCTTAGAGAAATTCTTGAGTAGGGTAAATTTTTCAAAGTCCAACACAAATCATGCCATATAAATCTGTATGACATAAAGCATAAGAGAGTTAATTGCCATATATTTCAGTTCCTGGAAGAAGATTTTTTTTTTAATTTTTGAATGTCTGGTCTGTACTTATAGCATTTTTACAATTCATGAGTTCTTAGTTATTTGAAAATCAGCAATGAAGAATTTAGCTGATTTACCTCACTAAGAAAATGCAAGTAAATTATTTAGGGCTTGTTTCTTCAGAAATACTTTCCACACTACTTTCTCGATTCCTCTTGTCCACCTCTGGGGTTTTATAGAAATGGTGATACAAAATGCCAATGAGGCAATGTTTAGTCTACCCAGATGTGCATATTTAGGGGTAATTACTTAGCACTCAAGCAGTAAGTATTTAAGTGCCTGACTTCTAGGTGACTAACTCTTGGGCCAAGAGTGGCATTTATTTATTGCCAGAAATGTTAAAAATACATGAAAAGCTAAAAAACCTGTGGGCTTATTTTGTCTTTCCCAATAAATTGAGTTTACTTTGGAACAGAAAATAATTTCAGTTATGGTTGGCTTGGGAGCAAGAAATAATAAAACAATGTCATAACACCTGGGCTTGGGGACAGTTGGAGAGAGAAAGTGATGAGTGCGAGAGGCTGTGTGTGTGTCATCCTTGAATTGTGAAGCAGCAGGTGCTCATGGCTCCCAAAATGCACGACATAGACAGTTTCACAAATTAGTAATGAGTTCTGGTTTTTTCTTTTTTGCCTTTCCCTTTCTTGTCCTTCACCAACATTTAACTAAATATAGTATTCTTTCTTTGATTTCTTTTGTTCGCAGTTAATTGTGTTCTGTTTGTTAGCTTCCAAATGTATGAATTTTGTCTGAGGGTAGAAAAAAAAGTTCAAAGGGCTAATTAAGCTTATTGAATAGGGTATTAGAATTGCAAGTATGATCTCTGTGCTCTGTTATGTTGAGTCTTGAAATAGTTTGACTGCTGGTAAAATATATTTTAGCAACTAACAGCTAGAAACAGATTCATCAACAATGTGTTTCTTATTACAATTTGGGAAAAGTCATATTATCTGATAAATATCATGATAGTTAGTATGTTTTATTAAAAAACAACTGTACATTTGGACCAGTACAACAATGGACAGGCTGAATGAATGAATAAAGTGAGTGAGGATTTTTCTATTATAATTAAAGGCAAAAATAATTCCATCAAATGTGTATATGGTTTTAAATTACTATGTATAATTGTTGTACCAGTGTCTTGTTTCCCTAATCATTAAGTTGTTGGTGTGTAGGTTCATTGTATTCCTCCGTTGGTAAGATTCTGGATACCAAAAGGAAGGCAATTTATTATTAAAACTTCTCTTCAGAATAAGTCAGTCATAACAATGGAAACTGAAAGTTGTCAACATTTCAACCTCACACAGCAAGACTTTACCTATATTAAAATGTGTGTTTAAACATATGTAAATGTGACAAATTCAAACAAAAATAACTATAGCCTTATTAACAACCAACATGTTGTTATGGGTGGCATACATATATCAATCACACTAAAATGTTTAATCACTTCTTAATATTAACAATGAATCTCTCATTTATATGCAGGACTATATTGTCTATAATTTTTTCTAGCTTGAGTTCAGACCACCTAGAGGATTCTGTATATACCAGATGATTTGTATGTCACACTTATCTATGGGCTCATGTGCTTTCTGAGACCACTTTGACATTATCTAATGCATGAATAGGCCCTGCATGTACACATTGGTGCTGACATTTGCATTTGTCTTATTGGTGCTATTGTCTCTGATAAAGAGGATTGGTTTTTCACTAACAGTAATTTTTAACATGTGTTTGTAAGTTTTATAAGATGCAAGAGGATTCTTTTAATTTTCATAACCATATACATACAAACATATACACACATATAATTGTGCTGAAATCCATAATATTCTAAAAATTCAGATTTTTTCTATATCTACAATAGCATTAATCTTGTATATCCAAGATGTCTCATAATAACATATGATTCAAACTTTAGGATTTACAAATTAATTAGCATGCCCTCAGGTAAAATAAATATAGGCAAAAAAATCCATTCTTTCCTCAAAAATGTTTCTTCAAGTTTGTGATTGTTACTTCTTGCACATATGATAGTTTACAAAAGTATATTTCCTTTATAGTAAGCCAAGAATGATATATTTGGAGCTGATTAAGTAACACAATTAATGTCATACAATATCCTAAAAATGATTGAGTTTAAAATGCAGAATAAAAGCAATTGGGAGGATTATGGCAGTTAATCATTTTAGGCATCCCTTTGAAGAATCACCTTCATTTTAAATAGAAAACAAATGCTCTTGTTACTGTTTAGTATTCATGTTGTTAGGCTGAATTTGTCGTCTAGAATAGATGTTTGACTATAAATGCTACCTTCTGGTTTTATTCTTTTCTAATAGTATGGTCATGGCAATATACATATTTAGCTCTTCTAAGCATTTAATACAACTCCCTTTGGCATTCTCTATATGATTTTACTCAACAGACTTGTGTTATTAAAGTGTATATAATGGCACACAGAACATTTGGAATCCACATAGGAACTAAACAATCTTATTTATTGTTAACATTCAACTAGTCTATTTTGCAGGTACCTTGCAGTAAGTGTCATAAAAATGAGTAGTTAGACATTTTTAAATTGTAAGAACTACCTATTTGATTAACCACAGATTTTATTTATGTAGCACAGAACTTATAAACCCTTCCTGCATTAGACTGGGCTTCAAACATTCAATAAAACACATTTACTGAGTCCAAGATTAAATCATACATTGTTTAAAATTAATTATTCCTTTTAATTGCATTGTATAAACAGAGATGACCTGTTAATTTAAAGAAAATCTATCAGCACAAAATGAATTCACTCATATAAACAAGCAAGATGAACTTGACCTTGTTTGAACTTGTTTTGATGTGGCCCAGATGGTAGGCTACATGCTTGAATAGCAGGCTAAAGCTGAGGAAAAACTCATATAGCAAGATCTAGATTTATAGCCTTCTGCCAATTCCTACCTTGTATTGTCCTTTCAGCATCTGTTCTGCCGCCACTGCGGTCAGCTTCTATCTCTGGGGTCAGAGAGTCTAAAAGCACAGAAAGGTAAGAGTGACACATATTTCATTTGATTCCTATTGTCCTTTTCTAAAAAAAGAGCAACCTGTTACTTTGTTCCTGAATTAAAATTACATAAATCTTTGTCATCTTTTAAAGGTTGAACAAAAACTACAACCATAAGAATTTTCGGAAGATTTGAACAGTAAGCAACGCAACATTGTTCATAAAAGAGGATGGGGGTTGGGAAATTCTCAAATTAATATTTTATTGTGTTTCAGTAGAAAAAGATCTGGTTAAACAGAGACACAATGCCAAGTCCCAGATGCTGGAGTTCAGTAAAAAACTGTAGAAGCACCTATAAAATAAGGCATTTTCCCCAACACATTCTCACCCTGCTTTCAGCTTCAAGTATAGCTGAATGAATCACAAGATATAGAAACATACAAAACTACAACCACATGTCTAAACTGGACGTCCTTTAAGCATTAAAAATGACAGCTATTCATGCAATAATATACACCCTCTTACCATTTAAGACCCTGAGACTATCTGTGGAAGCTGCCTGTTTTAGCGTCTGTTCTGCTTGTTCACGCCGTTTCGTCTCAAACTCAAGTGCTTCCTGTAATTTTCTCTTTGCCTTCTTCTCCTTCTTTAGCCTCTTTTGAACTATGGCTAAAAAAGAATGTAAGCATATTATTATTATTGAAATTTTTGTAACGCTGCTAATTTACAAATGGTCTATGTTTTTTATATTATTCATTTCGTTTTCCTGCTGGACTGAGTCTACCTATAAAAAGAGAGTTCCAAAAATCTCCACCTTTACCTAAAATAATTTCCAGTAAAATTATAAGAAGGCCAATTTTTATTTTAGCCTAGAACTATTACATTACAAGAATAGCTTTAATTGTCATATGTAAAGATAAATTTAATAGGAAACTAATTTTAGTAAATGTTTGTATTCACTGATAAAGGAAGCTTGATTAAATGAATTTTGTGGCTTAGTTCTCTGTCCCTGAATCATAATAGTGCAGAGTCATTTGGATAGTGCAAACCCTTATAAGCATGCCTTCTTCCTATTTCCTCATAGGGAATCAATTCTGAGCAGCAAATGGGGAGCATCTCCCCTAAAAACGCTTTGGAAAGCAATGTTAGACCAACTCAGTTTTCAATAATTTCTTTCTTAAAATTTTAGGAAATGCAATAAAGATTTCTTGTACATTAGAAAAAATACTCTTAATTATTGTTAACATATATAAGCAGAAATGTTTTTGTTGGGATGAAGTTGTGATGATTCCCTGAGAATATTTTTCTCATAGCAAATTTACAGTACTATGATATATTTTAAGAAAATTATTCTACTTTCACTTTGCAGAAATCTGAGGCAGCATGAAACCTCATTGCTAATAATAATATGCTACTGGTAACAATAATGATGAGCCTTTTATATTTTAAGAAATAGATAATACAAAAAGTTGATTATGAAACATTTTTCTCCAACTGGACAATTTAAATATTTGTATATGATATATACTCAATAAATAATAACTAATGTTCTTTACAAAATGTATATCAACTATGCTTTCTGGAGGATAATTGTTTTAACTTTTACTACATATATATGTATACATATGGTAACTATTCAGCATATGGGAATATGCATTTTTCTTTAAAATTATCTTTGATGGTTGATAAACATTGTAGACATCAGTGTGACAGACTCAGTATGAGAAAATTCTTCTCTTTTTTTTTTTTTGAGACTGAGTCTTGCTCTGTCGCCCGGGCTGGAGTGCAGTGGCCGGATCTCAGCTCACTGCAAGCTCCGCCTCCCGGGTTCATGCCATTCTCCTGCCTCAGCCTCCCGAGTAGCTGGGACTACAGGCGCCCGCCACCTCGCCCGGCTAGTTTTTTGTATTTTTTAGTTTCACCATGTTAGCCAGGATGGTCTCGATCTCCTGACCTCATGATCCGCCCGTCTTGGCCTCCCAAAGTGCTGGGATTACAGGCTTGAGCCACGAGAAAATTCTTCTCTTAATCATGAAGACTAATCATTCCATATTTACTATTTGATTTCTTACTACAGATTAAAGAACAGCAACACTTTTAAAGCAGAATATTTAATCAAAATATAAAATAATAATGGTTCAAGTAAGTATTTTAGTTTTTGCTTCTAATTTCCACATAATCCTGTTTTTATTATTACAAATATTTTTAAGATGGCAGCTCATTTACATGTCAGGTATACTGTTGCTGTACCATATATTTTTAAAAACCTGCTTTGTATCAAAATGTACACTGGCTATGGTGTTATACGAAAAGCAATTGAAACTGATTTTAAATAAATGTTAATTTCCCTTATTTCATGGTGTGCAAATCATGTGCTTACCTTAACAAAATTACCTGCCTACTGTTTCCCTTTCCAAAGATGATTATTTATGAGTCTCCTTGAAAAGAAACAGTAATTTCTGAAATATGTATTTGTATTGCATACTCTTGTGGCTCTAAAGTCTTAATACCCTGCACTTTTCCACTGACCGCTCACAGTTTCCTCCTACGTGATTGAACCCAATGGGATCGCCATGTTCTCTCTCTTCAGGGTAATACACTGCTACAATAGACACATTCATAATAGATAAGTATTGATAGTTATTGCCTTGAATTTACTGTTCATAATTAATTAAATGGGAACTTTATGGTATGATCTGCGAATGTTTTGCCCTCTAGTGGTTAATGAAAGAAAACAGAATGTAAATCCTCCCAAAAGGTTTGAACCAATAAAATTCTCAAGGTCTCTCCAGTAACCAAATGGTTACTTTAGGAATCTCTGGGCCTGCCTTTAAATTCTGTAAAAAAGGACTAAACAAAATTTAGTAAGAGCAAAATAAAAACATGGCTGCTTCACGGAAGATGGTTCTATAGATTGAGCTCTTTGACCCAACTTCCTTATTCACTTGGAATACAGCCATTATCAATGTTTACCTTGTTCTGATTATTTAAATACCTGAATCTATGTGAAGCCACATTATTTAGAACTGTGCTGCTGTTGCTTCATAATAGCTAATAAAACCGCCTGGTAAATTCTGCTAGTTTAAAAGCAAAACAGAACAATTTTTAAATGACCATGTCAAACATATAAAAGAAAATAATGTGGAGCATTTATATTGTATATATATTAATGAGTGAAAAGAAGCCCCCACTTCACTTCTAAAATACTTAAAAGAATCATAGTTGAAGCAAAGAGGCAGTTGATCGTAGGCAAAATAATCTTCAAATTCTTACATAAAATAAACATGCAAATATAAATGGCCTTCAAAATTATCTATAGATGCACTGTACAGTGTGATAAAAGAAGCAATTCACAGATCAACAATAACATTATTTTATCCAATAAGAATTTATATCAGTTTCTACTCTGTACTTGGCCTTGTTAGATGAAAATGAGGCCTTCAGAAAGAAAATTATACAAACATTTAACTTTAGTCATTTGTTCAGATATTCATCCATTTTCAATTTCAGTTGATAAATATCTTAGTAAACCTGCTTCGCTTGAATAATCAGTATTTTCTATTTTAGGTTTATGAGTTTAACTCAAGTTTTTCAAAGGGCAACTGTGAATTAACATAAAATTTTTCTTCACAGCTATCATTAGAGTTTATTCTTCTCTTAAAGAACATGAATTTTTAAACTCAACCATCAATAAAAGTTATATAATTAATGATGTAATGGACGTATTTCAATTTCCTGAGGTAGGAACAGAAGAGAAAACATGTACTTTGGAGATTAAGAAATACAATGAGTCTAGGATTCAAATTCTGCTCTGAATTTTAGCTACCGTTAAATTAAAGAAAACTACAATTTCAAAATAAATCATCATCACAGTATTAATATGTTTAATATTTTCTGTAAATATTAAACTTATTTGGAAATTTGGAAATACCTCTATTCTTTTGTTCCATAGCCAACTGCTTTTCAAGTGTTTCCCTTAGTTCTCTTTCCCTTAAAAAATCCATCTTCAGCTCTGTTTTTTCCAGTTGGACCTGTTTCTCTTGAGCTCTGGCATTATCTATGGCAACTTTCAAGAGCCCCTGTACAGAAAAGATATTCGGAATGGTAATATTTTAATACAAAGCACATTTCGTTCATTACTTAAAAGCATTTTAAGAGCGAAGAACTCAGTGATCAAATGATCTAATTCTTGTGCATTCACTTTGCACTCACTAGGACAAATACTATAACTAAAGCACAAAACTGCTAAGTCTAGTTAAACTATTTTCGGAAGACAAATATTTATGGCATGCAGGTTTAATTGCTTCTAATTTGAATATCTAGATCCAAAGCTAAATGAGGGCAGCACATAAGTGTGTCTAAAAAATAAGAACTGAGAAGGAAATTAGGCTGAAACTCCTCCACAAATAATTATCTGACATGGTTTATGCAACCTTCCAGGATTCTGGCAGTGCTCACCTTTCTCCTCAGAGCTCATTCTTCCACTCCCTACCATGAGTACATAGCCACAGTGGTCTCCTTTTGGTTCCTCAATGCAACAATTTGCTTCTGCCCCCGCAGACTTTGTTCTTTCTGTTCCCTTCCTGAATGCGTTTCCTCCAGAGCTCTGCATGGCTCACACCCTCATTTCATTTCATCTTTGCTCAAAGTCACCATTCAAGAGAGGCCTTCTCTTACTACTCTGTCTCCAAATGTATCTTATTACTCCCTCCCTAAAATTCTCCATCGAATGTATCAGTGTGTGGTATTGGCATATATTTATTTGTTTACTGACTTATGTTATGTGTTGTCTATTAAAATGTAAGCTCTCTAGGCCAGGCGCATGTTCTCTCATTCGGAACTATGCCCCCAGGCCCAGAAAGTGCCCACTATATACTAGATTTTAAAATTTCACAAATAGTAATTATAGTACTGCAACATTTTTCTTGAGATACATAATAGATTTAAGGGATCTAAAAATTGGTTTAGTAGTGTATTACTTTTTAAAAAGCCATTCAAGATGGTTGTAATAAACTCAGGATAACTTCTAGGAAATGACTAGGCAGTGTAATAATTTAAAAGAACATATGGAGAAAGAAAAGTTTATTCATACAACTAATCGTGGATATATTTATATATTTTTTGACATACTGTATGCTTTTAAAAATTAGCAGTATTTTAAGGTTCTTAAAAATCAGATATGGAAATATGTAAAACATATAAAAAGCATTCTCTGTTTTCTCTCCTAAGATACTCTGAAACAGCTACTAGTGAAAATTAGAGCTAAAACTTCTCTTCAATTCAGCAATACAAAATGAGTTTTTGAAGTAGAAGATATTTTGCCTTGGTCTGTGAGTGTCAGACACGGAAATTTCAACTGAAGTTAAAATGAGGTGAAAGGCGATGTCATTTGTAGATGTACTCTAGGATGTGACTCCCTTGCAAGATATTATGAGCAGTTTGAATCAGGAATTTCTACTCCAGCTTGACTTGTTAGCACAATAGAGAGAGAGTCTTACTTCAGGTTACCAATATAGTTTATAGCATTGCTGTAAGCCAATTCTATTCTCTTTTGACCACATATAAATTATTCCATATTTGCCATACCTGACCCTGAATCTGCTGGTATAATTCTTGTGATATGAAACAAGCTGAAGAAAGATTTCTCTGTGGCAGTTTGCCCCTCCCCACTCTTTTTTGTTCAACAATGAAACATAGCTGCTAAGGAAACTGCCATCTTAACTCAACTAGGCAACATTCCTGTGTAGGCTTCTTCTTCATCAGGAACAAACAATTAGTAACAAATGAAAGAGATCATTACATCAAGTGCCCTTTTAGATCACCCCAATTAAAACTTTAGCTGTATTTTAATTCTAAGATACCAAATTCTAATTTTCTGCTCTGATTGCTCTTGTTGACTTATCTTTGAAAGATGTACTCTCTGTGCAATGTCTAGAGATTATTTAGCAAGATGCCAATGTTGGCACCACTTAATGTGTTGATTGGTTGTATTATCAGTAGCTGTTTAAAATAAATTACTATTAAACTATTATTGTCTTTGGCTGACAAAACACAATATTTTGGTGTTATTTAAATATGAAACAATCATTATGAATAAACATGTTGAATAATGTTAAACTGCAACTCTAATTTGTGTAATTTTATATTAATATTCGTTCTAACGAATGAAGTTGCTGAGAGCATTTATGCTTACTGTTTCCTTTTGTTACAGTTGCTGCTAATGTGACTAATGCTAATACATTACCTATTCCTGCTGATTATGTCTGAAAAACATTAGCTTTTAGGATCCAACACTCTCTGGGACTACTTATAAGCTATATAAAATTAAATGTAATTTTTAGACTTTGAATCAGTGCATATCTGTAGGAGTCCAGTGTGAACAAAAATCTGTACTAGAGCCAAACTGATGCATATGCAAAAGTATGTTACTGCCAGTGACAGCTCTGCTTCAAAAAATACAGAAAACCGATTAAATTTCAATGCAGCAGGGGCTAGGAAAAGCAATAGGAAGTAGTGTTCACAATATCTACAAATCTTTAGGACACCATTGTAGTCATCAATGATAATAGTACTTTCAGATTTGTGTAACTTCTGTAAAATTTCCAGGTCGATCACATGCAAACATTAAATGCGGCATCTTACTTGAACATGCAATATCCACAAAACGCTGTGGCAAAAATGTGTATTACAGAAAACGATAGAAGGTTTAAAGCATGATTTTTTCTGCAAGGGGAGGACGGTTCTTAGGATATTGAAGTTGGTTAATGACAAGTCTAATGAAATACATTTTAAGCTGATGCCACAGCAACGGTGAGACACAATAGTTGATTGGCCCCAAATTTATTTTCTATGAGTGAGGCATAATGGTTGTTATAATGCATAAATGTCATTGTTTTCTAAAATAATCTAACTTGTAAATTATTTTCGTCGTTTTTTAGAGATTGAGTAGTTTTTTTTTTAAAGGACACTGTATCTAGCAATGTTTCTACTGTTGATATGGCTTCCAAAGTACAATATCTGTCTATGTAAGAGGACTTCAAATAATATTACTAAGAAACATTTCTTAGTAACCTAGCTAGATCCTGGAGGAAAAGCTTACTTGATGCATGTTTGTATTTAACATGAATTTATTTCAGAATCCGACAATAAGTATGGTTTCTCAAGTGTCACTGAAACTCACGTGACAAAATTTGTTCTCAATAATGTGTTGCTTCTAATGAAATTAAAACACCTTAGTTGAAGAGGATTTTAGCAATCACCATCCTAACCAAATACTTTTAAAGATGAGAAAAGAAAGGTGCAGAAGACTCAAGAGACTGATTGAAAATCCCAAACACTGAGTAGAGTACGCCTAGATCAGAACTATCCAGCTACTTAGTCTTCTTTATTATTATTTTAATGTTTCCCTGGTCTCTTTTCAGGGAGGAAAAGGATAATGTCCCTTGGAATCAGGAACTTTTGCAGACCAAAAAACAAACAAATAATCAATAACAAACACATAATCAATAGTACAGTATCAACTGACTTTTTTTTTTTTTTTAGAAGGAGTTTCGATCTTATGGCCCAGTCTAGCGTGCAAATGGCGCGATCTCAGCTCACTGCAACCTCTGCCTCCCAGGTTCAAGCAATTCTCCTGCCTCAACCTCCCAAGTAACTGGGATTACAGGCATGTACCACCATGCCTGGCTTACTTTTTTTTATTTTTAGTAGAGTTTTCGTCCTGTTGGCCAGGATGATTCCAAACCCCTGACCTCAGGCAACCCACCCACCTCAGTCTCCCAAAGTGCTGGGATTACAAGCATGAGACACCGCGCCCGGCCCAACTGACACATTTTCAGAGAAATTCTTGTAACAAAATATGCTACCATACTCAGTTTAATGCTATGATTATTGTCCTGCAACGCCGATGTATGAAAGGTACAAGCAGAGAAGATTCATAATATACAATTACCATTGAAAATAAAAACATAATGTAGGGCCAATATATTTGATATAAGCTTTCCCATATTTTGAAGTCAATGTCTATTTTGTTGGGGTTTATGCAAAGTCTCCTCCTAATTAATTGTATTATATATAATTATGTATTATAATTAAATTATATATCAATAATTAAATTATGATTAAATTTAATATTTAAAATATTATATTTATATAATAAATTAATATAATACATAACATATACTGTAATAAATAATATATTAATATAACAAGTGAATATATAATAAAATTATTATAAATACAATAATTTTTATAATTATAAGTTTATTATAATTAAATTATAATTAAAATTATGTATTAACAATGTAAATAAGGAAACTATTATTTTATTTTAAAACATATTAAAAAGTAAAGTAAAATTATTGGCCATGATATTGAAATGTAAAGAACTGAAGATGGATAATCAGAGTACAGTCATTTACCTCCATAACAATTTTCTGGTCCACAAGCATACATGATGGTGGTCCCATAAGATTATAATATCATATTTTTACTGTACCTTTTCTATGTTTAGACACACAAATACTTGCTATTGTGCTACAGTTGTCTACAGTATTCAATACAGTAATCTTCTATATAGGTTCATAGCCTGGGAACAATAGGGTATGCTGTATAGCTAGGTATATACTAGGCTATATCCTCTAGGTTTGTAAAACTGCAATCTATGATGTTTGCACAACTACAAGACTGTCCAGTGATTCATTTCTCGGAATGTATCCCCAGTGTTAAGCGATGCATGACTATAGTTCAGTCTTATACTTAATTCTTTTTCATTTTCTTTCCACAAACACAGAAGTAGAGAATAATTCCTCCTAGATACCATGGCTGGATTATGTCCATTTATTAGGCTATAGTGAATCAATCTGGAGCTGCCATTTCTTGTGTGCATATGTGTTTTTAAGATAGGGTCTCCCTCAGTCACCCATCATGGCTTACTGTAGTCTCGAACTCCCAGGATCAAACCATCCTCCTGCCTCATCCTCACAAGTGTTAATAGCTGGGACTATGGGCATGCTCCACCATGCCCAGCTAATTTTTGTATTTTTATAGAGGCAGGGTCTCCCTATGTTTCTCAGGCTGGTCTCAAACTTCTGGCCTCAGGTGGTCTTATCTCCTCCGTCTCCGCTGGAATTACAAGTGTGAGTCACAGCACCCAGAGAAGCTGAAGCTATTGCGCTTTTAACATATGTTTTAGGTCCTTCTTGTTTGCTTAATTCTTCCATGTAGATAGATTATAGTGAACCAAACTCCAATCATATATTCCCTCACGGCAAATAAATCTTCAATGCTAACCTCACTCCTAAATTTTATATTCTCTACTCAAACTTTCTGTCTCAAACTACTTTTTAGTTGTTTACTTTTTAGTTATTTACTTACTCTTATTTTAATATTTGTAAGCCACTTTTTAAATCCTTTTTGTAACAAGATAGATAAAGTAAATAATTTGCTCACAACACTATGTGCTAAAGGGTTCTAGATTAAAAAGAGTGAGTAGGGCCGGGCATGGTGGCTCACACCTGTAACCCCAGCACTTTGGGAAGGGGGTGGATTACTTAAGGTCAGGAGTTTGAGACAAGCCTGGCCAACATGTTGAAACCCCATCTTTACTAACATTTTTTAAAAAAATAGCCAGGTGTGGTGGTGGGAGGCTACTCCCAGCTACTCGGGAGGCTGAGGCAGGAGAATCACTTGAGAGGCACAGGTTGTAGTAAGCCCAGATTGTACCATTGCACTGCAGCCTGGGTGACAGAGGGAGACTCTGTCTTAAAAAAAAAAAAAAGAAAAGAAAAGAAAAGCAAAGGAAAAAGAAAAAAAAAAGAGTAAGCAGAATTATCCTTTGATCATGTTCAAATGGTAGCTCATGTTCGAAGGTGTCATATCCAGTTAATTGACACTAAAATTTTAGTCTCCTTGCATAAAATCTCACAGGTTGTTCTCCATGGACAAGTTTGAAAGAGGAAGCCATAATGAAAGATTGCCCACAATGGGAAAAAAAAAAAAATGCCATATAGAAAAAGTAAAAGCAATTTTAAAAATCAAAAACTGAACTGTATCCATATTCCTTACTAAACTAAATTACTGTTCTTTACTCTAGATATCTGTATCCATTATCACTTTTAATTTTTAAAACACTCAAATGTCAGATAGTAGTATAGCTCAAGCACTAACAAAATTCTTGTTCCCAATTATTTACATATATACCTTTAATAAATTTCTAAATATAAAATTTAAATATAAAATGTTTATATATCAACATAGGATTTTTATAGGTCTTTTTTTTTTCTTTTTACTTTAGATTTCTTTATTCATTATGACTTTTCTTTTCTATCTTTTTGTTTGTTTGTTTTTGAGATGGAGTCTCATTCTATCGCCAGGCTGGAGTGCAGTGGTGCAATCTTGGCTTTGCAACCTCTGCATCCCGGATTCAAGTCATTCTCCAGCCTCAGCCTCCCAAGTACCTAGGACTACAGGCACGTGCCACTACACCCAGCTAATTTTTGTACTTTTAGTAGAGACATGTTTTCACCATGTCAACCAGGATGGTCTCTATCTCTGGACCTCGAGATCTGCCCACGTAGGCCTCCCAAAGTACTGGAATTACAAGCATGAGCCACTGTGCCCAGCTAATTTTTAATTTCTAAAATGCTTAAATGCAGGAATGCAGTGTAGCTCAAATAGTTAACAAAAGTCTGGTGCCCAATTAATATATATATGTACATTTTATAAATTTAAATTTTAAAATAAAAATTAAATAGAAAATCTTCACGTATAATTATAGTATTTTTCTATACATCTTCTTTTAAAACACAAAGAAATAACTGACAAAAATTTAATTTTGATGACGATGTCATGGAAAGGACATCTGTAGTAATCATTACAAATTTTAAATTCCAGGCTTTTAAAATTAAAGTATATCATATAAATTATTGACTATTAGAACAGTAACACTTTATGGAAACACATTATTTTACAGGGTTTTTTTGGTCATAATTTTAATAAAAAGTAACATCTTAAAAAAATGGAGCTTTAAACTTACTACACAAAAAGTATGTTACCATTTTGACACAGAAAGCACAGAACCCTATTATATATAATTGAAACTGCAGAGGAAATTGAGGTAGACAGAATGTAATTACCCATATTAGAATTTGGACAGCAATCACATTTATACTGTATACCTAATAATCCGGGGTCATGACTGTTTAAACATTCCATACCATTCCTATGATAATACCATAACTCAGTAAATGTGACAATAGTAAAAGGGGTAGCATCTGCAAGCTTTTGTAAAATGATATGAAATCATTACTGACAATAAATGTGTGTATGTGTGTGTTTGTATATGTATGTGAGTGTGTGTATATATATTTATAATATATATGTGTATGAAATTCAGTAGGATTTTAAATTTTTATTTCACCTGTGGGCACATATGTACATGCATGTATAAATATAGGCATATGCATATTAGACATATATATAAATATATAACTGCATCTATATATACACATACATATAAGTAAGATTGAAATGGACAAGTCTAATTTATCTATCTACCTATCTATCTATCTATCTATCTATCTATCTATCTATCTATCTATCTATCTATCTATCTTTCTATCTAAGATGGAGTTTCACTCTTGATGCCCAGGCTGGAGTGTGGTGGCACAATCTCAGCTCACTGCAACCTCTTCCTCCCAGGTTCCAGCAATTCTCCTGCCTCAGCCTCCCAAGTAACTGAGACTACAGGTGCCCGCCACCACACCTAGCTAATTTTTTCAATTTTTTTTTTTTTTTTTTTTAGTAGAGACTGGGTTTCATCATGTTGGCCAGGATGGTCTCAAACTCCTAATCTCAGGTGATCCACCTGCCTTGGTTTCCCAAAGTGCTGGGATTACAGGCATGAGCCACTGCACTCAGCCCCTAATTTATTTTTAATAACACATTCTTATTGTGGGTGTTCTAACTTTATCAGTCCCAGATCCCTATAATTTGGGAACAGAAATAATTTAGTTCATCTTGATCGTTGTCCTTTTATCTACTCTTATGAAAATATATCTTCAAAGCATATGGTAGGAAAAGGAGAGTATATTAAATCTAGAGCCACCTACAATGAATAATTTTTCTAAAATTTGTACATTTTAAAACCGGAGTTTTCTTTTCCTTCCTTTCTTTCTTTCTTTTGTTCTTTCTTTCCTTCCTTCTGAAATAATTATAGTTTGAGGTGGTGTGGATGGCATTCCTAATCTGAGTATTTCTGGTCCGTAGAGTGTCGATGAATACTGCAAACTGATAGGATTTGACTTTGAAATGTAGTGGTCATATACAATGCAAGAGTACATGTGTCAAACCTGCTCTTCAGATGAGCATGCTGTTTTACACTGATGAAACCCAGAAACGTTTTCTCTGATGAAATTGAAATTAAATCCTCACTGACCTGGTTAAAGAGCTTTCAGTTAATGACAATACATGCAAATAGCTTTTCCTTCGCTTCATATTGAGTTTTATACATAAGAAAATGAATTATTCCTTTACTTTTCAGAACTTAAATTCAGAAATATTAAGGGATATTTTCTGAAAACATTTGCCTTAACATAGGAGAAATTCATTAAAAGCACTATCTTATAGAAAACAATAATATGGGTGAAATTTAGAAAAAAAAAGTCTTTTGTTTTATATAATCAACTATTTCGCCATGATTTAGTATAGGCTGGATTGATGATTTTCATTTACTGCGTTATAAAACCTTAAAGTGGAATACAGTTCTGGAGACTCTAATTACATTAGTATTAAAAAATGCCATATTAATAGATGAGAAGATATGTTACATTAAAGGCTTTCTGTTATGTCCTTGGAGAGGTAAATAAAATTAATTACATTTCCACTGGGGGAAACTTTAATATGATAGGATATGTGTACAGAAAAATATCACTGAGGATGGAATGTTAGAGTAAAAAGTTTTCTTTAAAAAAGAGCTTACCAGCACACTATCAGCAACTTGTATCTACTACTCACTAGCTACCCAAATATGGAGAAGTAGAGGACAAATATATCCATCTGGGGTCCACATGATCACTTCATGTGTGGGCAAGAAAATTATGCTTTCTTCTATCCCAAACACTCTTATTATCTTGGCTCCACACTCTATGTTATTGTTAACTGTAAGTATTTTTGATTCATAATGTACTGTACATAAAATATACATCCTGAGGACCACATAGGAAATCCGTGGAAAGTTTGGTAAGGCTTTTTGAAGTCTAGTCTTTGAAGAAATTCTATTAACTGAAACAAACTTATTCATGAAAGAAGGTATTTTTTTTTTGGATTCTTCTAAATTAGACGTATCTTAAATGACTAAACATATCATTTCCTCACTAGAAGGCCAGAAGTTTAAAAATAACTAAATATTTATTAGAACTAGTGTGCTGTTGTTTAGTAAAATCAGACAAACTTAAACAGTTAAATTCCTCCCATTAGTTGGTAATAAAGAGAGCATTTTAGACAGAATGAATTTTAAAGACCTATGCCATTTTCATCAAAGTTTTTATTACAGCTTAATATACATATATATATATAAATATATATGAGTATTTCTAAGTCAATTTGATTAGTGTAACAGGTTTAAAATATTAGTTGCTTGAAGAGTGTAATACCATGTTTCAGTAAGTCTAATGAATGGATTAAGTAGGAACAGTATAAATTTTGGAAAAATTCTACAACTGGGTGTTCCATATATCTTTCTTCCAGGTTGTACAAAGGCCTACCTGTATGTTAGTCAGAAGGGTCTCGATGGAAGACAGTCCATCAGGAAACAGAAAAGGAGATGGAAAACCCGGAGGCAGTGGTTGTCCATGCCCAGTTAGAGAGAGTTTGTCAAGGCTGTCTCTTGCAGTTGGTGTAGAAAGCGGGGTCTCATCTGTATGTGATTGAAACAAAAATATAGAACAAGTTACGCTTGTCTGTTTTTATTAGACCTCAGTAATGGCTTCCCTAGTGGTTTCCAGAACATTTATTGCAAATTGGTTCCTGCTATCAGGAGAAAATGCTTTCTGCTGAATTTTCTTTAATGAAAAAGCTGTGGAGATACAACAAGATAACATTAATGAGTAACTTTATAAGCCTTTTAAATGCAGTCTCTAATGAGACTGAGTTTACAGTGCCATAGAATCTTTTTAAAACAAATATTATCTCATATATAGTTGTGATAATATATTCAGGCTGACTTTATGGGCACCTTCCCAATTATCTCATTTTAGTTTGTTCTGTTTGGATTGACAATAGAATATTTCTAGAGCTCCATGTAAGAGAGGGGCTTTGTATATTAGGAAGCTTCCTTCTCCATTAACCCTTCCTTTATATCAATGATGTGTTCAAATTTATTCTTAAGGAATTTACAAAAGAATGCAAAGTTAAAATCTTTCACTTTACACCTAAAAAGAAAAACTAGAATCCAAATATGTATTTCTAAATTATAACTGAATTATTCATTATCATTAAAATTAAAGACCTAATTTTTTTGAACTTGAAGACCCTTTACCTTCATATTGAAAAATTACAGCTTTCATACATAAAAAAAACCTTATAAAGGAAGAGTAATAAAATGCTACTTCTATAACAATATTCAGGGAATAAAGTTTAAAAATCCCTTCAAAATAAACTAGTCTTTATTTATTGAATAATCTTCAAAATTTTAAGCCATTTAGAGTAACACATGAATACAAATTCTTTTCGCCTCTCACAGTGAAAACCTTTTATTTAGTTTTTTTATTATTTAACCATTTTTAAAGTTTCATGTAAGATAGATACAAGTTATGGCTTATTTTAGTTTATCATAATCACAGAGAAATTTTATTCATGGCAGGATCCTCAGTTTTATAAATATTTTCATATTTCACCCCAGGAAAATTAATCAGAGCAATGTATTTGCACAGTCCCGATACTATCTCTCAATTTTGCAAGTGGCTAAAAACTTCAGCACACTTGCTTTATGCTTATAATTTGATTCCACTGTTCTCCTCAATCATTCTTTTATTTTTCATTACACTACCTAACCACACAACACGTTTTCCAATTATGTCTCTCTGGGAAGGAAATATTGTAGAAGCCGCCACACATCCCTGTCCTTCACTAATGTCTGAACAATTTAAATTCATCTCCCTCACCTTGTCGCATTTCTAGTTAACAAACCAAAAGGAAACAAAAGGTGAGGAGGGGAGTAATGGCCAGAAGGCCTCCTATTAACTGCACCCCTCTCACACTCACGACTTCGCAGTTTCTCCTTCTACTCCCTCTTATGTTAACTTATTGAGACAGATGATCTGAAGCAGCAAGTACTAGAATAAGAAATAGAGTGAGCAAACTAAAGTAGGATTCATGTTACTTTTCTTTTTAATCACACTTGTCACCAAGGTTAAAGAAAGATGGCCGTGAAGGGGCAGGGATGCTGCATGGCTAATGTGAGCAAGGTGATCTTGGACGCCATTTACCTAGCTATCATAAATTACTCTTCCAAACCAAGGCTGCTAGTGTTTTCTCGTAATAGCTCTGGAAAGGCACTTGTTAAACATATATGTGCATGTGAAATTGTTTAAGAATGGAGAGCAATATTTTTCGATCATCATCACCTTAGCTGTCACATGCTAAAGAAAATGTGGCTTAATAGATCATGGGGATAATAATTGCTTGTCTCTTGAAGAAAGGCATAGAACCAGATGACCACCTGAGGTTGCTTTCAGCTTTAGAATCTATGATTCCACAATTATTAAAGACTGTCCAAGAAAATAAAGAATCATATGTATGTGTACACATTTGGGCTATAAGTTTCATCATCCCCATGATTATTTGATTTAACTTCAGTGCATTTATGTTTGACTATATTTGGCTGCTGTGTGGATTAAGTCATTAAATCACTCATGATGCATAAATTTATGTAGCCAGTATTTATTTAACATAAACAATGTGCTGGATACTGGAGATCAAATGCTAAAAATACAACCGGAAAGCCTCAAGAGGCTCATGTAGCCTAGAATGACTGATTCCAATTGTTAAATAGCTAACTCCTATAGCCAGTAATACAGTTTTCCTTCCCTCATTATTTCTTTAGATATTCCATTTATCCAAACATAGCATTAAAATTCCGTATATATATGTACATGTGTGTGTGCATGCCTTTAAGCATATTTTTTTCCTGCAGCTGTTTTAACGGAATGCTCATCTTGGACCTCATGGTTCCAGCTGTATGAGAATAGGCTACTATTTGTTATTAACTTATCTAATTGGATTCCTTCATTTATCATTTTACATAGTGAAGATACTACATAAGGATACATTAACTCAATATGTACATAAGAAATTAGCAAATCTGGGGTAGAATGCTTAAGAAATGAAAAAAATGCTTCTTAAAGTCAATACACAATTTTGAAAAGAAAACTAATCGAAGATCAAAAAAAAAAAAACAAAAATACCTTTGGATCTCATGACCCTATTATCTGAGATAAAGTTGTCATCTTGTGGCAATTAGCATCATAGAAGATTTCATTTAGCTCTTCCTACAAAGATTGTAATATTGGGACCGTAGTTCCAGCTTTTGAAATAAAAGTGACCTTTGATTTCCTAAATGTTCTAAGAAGATTAAAGCAAAAGTTTGAGAGGTCAATGAAGAAGAGAGTTTTGACATCACATAATCTCCACTGACTTCAAAGAGTGAATGATGATGAAATACAAGTTCAAAAAATACCTTGATATATCTGTACGTATTTTTAGGCTTATTTTTAAGAGCAAGTTGGCTAGTCAGATGTCATGGTTTTTGGATTCGTACAGCATTTGACAATGTAATTTCTTGTTTTTTTGTTTTCTTAAAAAATATTTTACTTTAAAATAATTGTATACTTACAGAAAAGTTACATGAATTGTACAAGGAATTCCTTCATACTCCTGTAATGTGTGAATGGCTGACCACAAAGTATATGCTTATGCATACTTCCTGACACATAATGACAAGTAATGTTATTTTACTTTAAAAAGGGGCTTTCACAGAGAGAATTAAGTTAAGATCTTGAGATGAGGAGATCATCTTGGTTTAGGATGGACCCCAAATCCAATGACAAGTGTCTTTTAAGACAAAAGCAGAGAAAAGTTTGAAAGAGACAGAAGACAGAGAGAAGAGAAAAGGCAAAGTGAAAACTATGCAGATATTAGAATGTTTCACCTACAGTCAAGGAATGGAGACAACCACCAGACGCTAAAAGAGACAAAAAATGGTCCTTGGAATGAGCTCACTTCTGCTGACACCTTCATTTTGGACTTCTAGTCTCCAGAACTGCGAGAGAATAAACTTCTGTTGTTTTAAGGCACCAAGGTTAAGGTCATTTGTTATAGTCAGATCTGGAAAAGTAATAAAACTCCAGTTCGCCAATTGTTTACATTTTGTCACATTTGTTTTTTTTTTTTAAGTTTTCTCTCTGACTCTGTCCCTCTCTTGTTCTCTCTCTCTCTCTCTCTCTCTCTCTCTGTGTGTTTGATGTGAGGGAGGGTGCATATGTCTGAACCATCTTCCCCAATTAAGTCTTAAGAGTTCAGTGTATATTTCTTAAGTACAAGGACACACTCTCAAATAAACACAGTCAAAAATCAGCAAGAATAACATATGGAGAATGTGATGATTTAATCAAGATCCAAATTCCAATTGTATTATTTTTGAGATTTTTTTACAGTAGTTACATAAAAAATATTTTAACTTTTTTGTGACATGTTCTTAATGAGTTTTTTTTACGGGCATGTAGTAGGCACAAAGTGGCCTCTAAGAAGGTCTGTGATGATTTCTTATCCTGCTAGTCACACCCTGTCTGGCCCTTTTCTCTTGACCTAACAAAAAGAATACAACAAATATGAGATATCACTTCAGAGACAGAGATTTGGTTATAAAATGTCTAACTTCCATTTCTCTCCCTCTCTTTCTTTTGCATTGATGCCATGGGTCAAACCAGTTGTCATGACATGTGACAGTCCTGTGGAGACGTACATGTGACAAGGGACTGAGGGCCAACCTCACGAGTTCGCTTGAAAGTAGATTCTCCCTACCCAGTTAAAGTATTTATGGCTGCAGCCCTGGCTAACAGGTCGATTGCAGTCCCATGAGACCTTAAACCAGAAGCACCCGGGAAGCTGTACCTAGATTCTTGATCCACAGAAACTGTAGGATCATAAATGTTTGTTGGTTTAAGTCACTAAGTTTTGGTATAACTTTTTGCACAGTTATGGATAACTAAAACAGTATGCAACTTTTTTGAATACTCTGGCAAATATGACAAAAATAACTTAATGTTCAGGTAGTATTAGCTGCTTTGGATGTGGAACAACTTCTTTCTATTCAATTTCCTCATTTACAAAAGAAATTGGTTAAATGAGACAAATGTAGGACCACACAAATCTAAAATTTCACATTCTCTAATACTTTTTATAACAATTAATAAAAAATTATTTAAATGGGCTTCTCAACTATTATGATTGAAGAGTAACAATGTATCCGTTTGGAGTTAGAAATTTTAATAGTTTTAAAATTATTAATTTCAAAGACTTATGAATATCTATATAATATCTGAAAAAGAATTAGTCATATAAATATAATTTCAGAGCAAGTTATTAATTGCTTAGGTTTACAATCTCTACTTTATAAGGATTCTTAAATTATTTTGTTTCCTTTTATTAAATTAGATCATAGCTCAGTCAACTATAAGACAGCACTTTCAATATCTTTGATGGCAAATCGGATGCAGCAAAGGGTGCATCTTCCTAGGAAAAAAATTAAGCACTTTCAAAACATGCAGTAATTAGAATACTACTATATTTTAGAGGACTACACATGGGTAGGGTCTAGCAGTTATGCTAGTTCTTTAGATAAGTTGTTAGTGGAATGAAACCATTGCAATTTTCAATTTTACAGTAATATAAAACCATTACAATTTTGATACTTTGAATTTTTTTTTTCCTGGGTTAGCAATATGCAATAGTATGAAAACATTGCAATTTTCAATTTTACAATAGTATGAAACCTTTGCAATTTTCTATTTTACAATGGTATAAAACCATTGCAGTTTTGATTCTTTGAGTTTTGAATTTTGACTTTTTTTCCCCCTGGGTTAACAATATGTGAGATATTCAACACTTTATTATAAAATAAGTTTTGTGTTAGGTGATATTGCCTATCTGTGGGTTAATGCAAGTGAGCACATTTCAGGTAGGGTAGGCTAAGCAATGACGTTTGGTAGGTTAGGTGTACTAAATGCATTTTTAATTTACAATATTTTCAAATTACAATGGGTTTTATCAGGATGTAATGCCATTGTAAGTTGAGAATTATGTGTGTTTTAATTCAGTTATTTGAAACTACAGTGGCTTTCTAAAGAAAAATAGAGCAGCACATATTATAATCTTGACCAGAAAAACTACCTATTAACATCTTAATAATTATATAATAAATATATTGATAATTATAACAACATACAGTCAATTAGAATAATAGAAAACAAAATGAGAAACCAGAAATGGAAGAGAAGAAAATGTTTAAGAATTAAGTCACTTATCAATAACTATCAGTAAGATTGATGCCTCTGTAAGACAAAGTATTTTTCTCTCCAATCTTATCACACATAACAATTTAGCAGGATATCCTAAGGAACAATGTTGTTTAAAAAAATAATGGGCCTCTACTTTTAAAATGTTTTCTTTCCTGTTAATAAAATCTAACTCAGTTGTTATTTTCATAACTAATCCCTTTGGGTTTGAATTATATATTCTCTTTCAAGTTAATGTGTGTCTGTGTGTTTTGGTCTCTAACGTCTTTTATTATATCATAAATTCCAAATAGAAAAACACTCAATCACTTCTAGAAAAGCACACATTACAAAGAGATTCACAATTATTCATTTTGATTTGAAGTAAATAGTATTATTAAAATGGAAAATATCTCCATATTTAATGTTTAAAACAGATCTGGGAGTTTCCATGAAAGCTATATTTCCATACTGGCAAAGTGAAGAAGATTTTGGCAAAATTCTAGAGAATAAAATAGTTTCCATACAGAAGTAAGTAATTACTTATAAAAATACAAAATTTTATTATATTAATAAATTTCCATCACAAATATACAGAAAGATACATTGATAAGTGTTTTGGCAAACTCATTAAACATATTAAATTGAAGTGGAAGTATAAACAATCTACAGATTAAGGGTTGGTGCCTAAAAACTTTTGAAAATTATTTCCAGACATAAGACACAGTTGTTTAAATTGAGCTCAATCATAACCTCAATACTGATTCATTCTCACTCGAGGCACTCTTGGCTTAATTTAGCAGTAGATACTAAATAATAAATTTAAACAATATGACCTTAGCATGTAATCTTAGGTTACAGAAAGAAAAAATTACAGATATTGGTGAGGGTGTAAAGGAAAGGGAATATTTATACACTATGGTGGGAATGTAAATTAGTACAACCTCTATGGAAAACATATGCAGATTTCTCAAAGAACTAAAAAGAAAACTGCTATTCGACCCAGCAATCCCACTACTGGATACCTGCCCAAAAGGAAATAAATCGTTATATCATAAAGATGTTTGCACTTACCAGTATGTTTATTACAGCACTATTCACAGTGGCAGAAATATAAAATCCACCTAAGTGTCCATCAAGGGATGACTGGATTTAAAAAATGTGATACAGGCAGGGCGCGGTGGCTCACACTTGAAATCCCAGCACTTTGGGAGGTCCAGGCAGGTGGATCACTTGAGGCCAGGAGTTAGAGACCAGCCTGGCCCACGTGGAGAAGCCCCATCTCCACTAAAAATACAAAAATTAGCTTGACGTGGTAGCATGCGTCCGTAATCCCAGCTATTCGGGGGGCTGAGGCACAGCACAAGATTGGCTTGAACCTAGGGGGCGGAGGTTACAGTGAGCAGAGATGGCACCACTGCACTCCAGTCTAGATGACAGAGCAACACTTTGTCTCCAAAACAAACAAAAAAATAGTATATATATACACACACACACACACACTATATATATATATATATATGCAGCACATACATGGTGTATGTGTGTATGTATATACACAAAATGGAATGCTATTCAGCCATAAGTAAGAATGAAATTATGTCTTTTGCAGCAATATGACTGGATCTGGAGGCCGTTATCTTAAAATAAGTCGGTTATAGAAAGATGAATACTTCATGTTCTCATTTATAAGTGGGAGCTAAATAATGTGTACAAGGACATAGAGTGTAGACTGACAGACAACTGAGACTCAGAAGGGTGTGGGAATGGGGGAGGTTCATGAGGAGAAATTATTTAACGAGTACAATGTAGGCTTTTCAGGTAATGGGCACCCAAAACCCTGACTTCACCACTATGCAGTCTATCCATACGATAAAATTACACTTGTACCACAAGAATATATACAAATAAAAAGAAGGAGAAAATCCCAGCACTTTGGGAGGCCGAGACTGGCTGATCACGCGGTCAGGAGATCGAGACCATCCTGGCTAACACGGTGAAACCCCGTCTCTACTGAAAAATACAAAAAACTAGCTGGGCGAGGTGGCGGGTGCCTGTAGTTGCAGCTACTCAGGAGGCTGAGGCAGGAGAATGGCGTAAACCCGGGAGGC
>NW_012123376.1:3995866-4043421 GCF_000951035.1 Colobus angolensis palliatus | reverse complement strand
AAAATTTATCAAAATGACTTTTATGTATCTATGCTGATGCATATAAAATATCTAGGGGTACTTGGGAATAAAACTTATTTCCTATATTTAATTTAATGCCCATTCTTCAAATTCTGGATTTAAAGTTACTCCAGAAATTTTTATAAAATTGACACTAAAGTGCAAGACATGATACAGCTATGGCAAAATGAAAAGCAAACCAGGCTTGATTCAGAAAGTATGAGTTCGAGTGCTGGCTCTATCAACTACTAGCAAATTTTAGAGCAAAGAATCTGTCTCTTATTTGAGACTCATTTCATTTATTTATTAAAATGGTGATTACCAATTCAAAGGATTATTGTTTAAATCCAATTAGATTATTCCTGTGAAAGTGCTTTGTAAAATATAAAATACTATATTAATATAAAGTATGAATGCATGAATAATTTAAAAAATCCAATCAATTACAAATTTTATAAATTTCATTTTGGAAACTTGGCTTCAACGTGCCATGGAGGAAATTCTGTTCTTGTACCATAAGCTTGTGGTTTCTCTTTTTTTTGAGACAGAGTTTTGCTCTTGTTGCCCAGGCTGGAGTGCAATGGCTCGATCTTGGCTCACAGCAACCTCTACATCCCAGGTTCAGGAGAGTCTCATGCCTCAGCCTCCCGAGTAGCTGGGGTACAGGTATGGGCCAGCATACCCAGCTAATTTTGTATTTTTTAGTAGAGACGGGGTTTCTCGGTGTTGGTCATGCTGGTCTAGAACTCCCCACCTCAGGTTATCCGCCCGCCTAGGCCTCCCAAAGTAATGGGATTACAGGTGTGAACCACCATGCCCAGCCCTAAGCCTGTAGTTTCTATGTTATGTCTCTCTGATAAGGCTTTGATGAAGACATACAATGTTGATAAAAGAATTACTACTGTACACATCAGTGTCCTTATATGGACTAACCCTGAGTTAGTTTGGTGAACAGTTAAAATTGACTTTGATGGAAATACTTTGAGAAAGGGCAAAGAATATGAACTGGCTTATCAATTTTTCTTCAGGTGACAGGACCTAGAGGAAATATGTGTTGACACACACACACACACATACACACATACACGAAGTACAAGTTTTATAGAAATAGACTGTGAATAATATAAAACCACTTATGAGGCTTCTTGGATATACTTCAAGCAGCATTAGAACTCTCAATTTTGAGTTTGGGTGAATAAAAGAAAAAAAAATTATGTAGGAAGGAAATCATTGTAAGTGTGCTTGGCAGAATGCTGGAGGTTTGCTACAAAAATACACCAAACTCACAGTGTTACAACAAACTCACAGTGTTGCCTAATTTAATGCATATTCATTCCACACTTTATTATAGACAACTATCTCCTATATCAGTGATTCTTAACTTTTAAATAGCTCTCTTTTGAGATGCTCACAAAAGTTGGGAACCACTCCTTAGAGGAGGAAATAGAACATCTAGTCTCAGCTACCTAACACATAGTAAGTACTTATTAATATTTACTGAAAGATTATGTGAATGAGATAAGGCAAAGCAAAAACTGCAGGAACACAGACTGCAAAAATGAGAAGGATATAGTCTCTGCCTGTCCCAGGGTTATACCACATCCATGATAGTAAAACTAAAAATACCTTCTATTGGAAAACCACTCTATTGATTACAAGGCAATTTCACAGACATTATCTTGAGTTAAGAGGAAGCTCTAGGAATAAAATTTTTTAAATGCATGCAATTATAATCTCAATAAGGTTATATGCCAAAAGAGTGATTCAAATGGCACCTGGTGCTTATTTAGAAAAAAAGAAGAGATTATGTCTAGATGATGTGAATTGAAGGAGAAAGAAAAAAAAGAAAAGAAAACCACCACGGCAAGAAATGGGCACTGAATTTTGGGAAAGACTTAACCAGAGGGAGGTCAAGAAGTTGTATGAGAAAACCATGCAAGGATAACAACTCAAGAATATCAGGAACCCCAATTCCCTGAAGACACAATAGCAAAGACTTGGAATCAACCCAAATGTCCATCTGTGACAGACTGGATTAAGAAAATGTGGCACATATACACCATGGAATACTATGCAGCCATAAAAAAGGATGAGTTTGCATCCTTTGTAGGGACATGGATGCAGCTGGAAACCGTCATTCTTAGCAAACTATCATCAGAAGAAACTGTATTTTTAGGAGGAAACCATATTTTCTATTCTTATGCTCAAAAAAGAATCTTTAGTTTCAGGCTATTCTGTACCTGTATTTCAAAAATTTCTATATTCAGAAACTCTAATATCAAGCTATCTATTAATATTTCCAATCTTGGCCTTGACAGTAAAGTCATCAATATCTTAGCAAACTCATCTGAGGAGACAAAACTTGAGTACTCGGGTATCTGTGTACAGAGGTTTTGTTCCTTGGACAATCTGAAATTTCTTGGAAAAAAACGGAATGGCACCAAGCATTAAACACACAAGCGTGGGCACACACATGCACACACGCTGATTTAACTTTCAAATGTTTTGGGTTGCATTCACATCTGCTTGTTTCTTAAAGTCATAAGTTATCAGTGTTTATGCAAGAGCTGGCATAGCTTATGCTGAAAAGATTCACTTAATTGACCTTTCTGTCATTTCCATGATCCGGTAGGTTTAACCTCACTGCTGATACTGCAGGTGAATATGGGAAAGCATTTATTGAAAGCTGCAAAACAGACATGGTTGTATTTCCTAGGTTGATGTTTTGCATATCTGCACAGTAGGACCATTAAGGGTTCTAAGAGCACAACGGAAACAATCATAACATTTGTTTTTAGATGACTGACTCAGAACATGTACACCAGGCTTTATATAGAAACTGTTTTTGTTTTATTAAGGGACTGTTTGCCTGTTAGTGATAACATCATTAAAAATAAATGAAAGGGGGCTGGTAAAATGCTTCCCAAAAGCAAAACCTAATTAAAGGTGATATGCCTGCTATGAGGCATTTTTTTCAGAACTCAGAAATAGAACAAGGTTAGTTCTTTCTCATTTTATAAGGCCCAAAGAAGACCTCACAGTAAAACATCACTTCTGATCTAATTTTCTATTTCTGTGTACTTTAATAATCTACTTTAAAGTCTGCGGTTGCCCATAGAAAGTGAACTAGTTTTGTGCCTAGAGATAACTTCTTCCTCATGTCATACTGCATGAAAAGAAAATCTGATGGTTCAGCTCAAACAAAAATGCACTCCCTTTTAAAACAAATTGTACAGATTGTAAGATGTTCAGTAATAGTAGATGCACAGTGCACCCATAAACATTCCACAGCTCTAAATGACCACTTTTGAAAGTTTGAGTTCACGGTTAAAAAAAAAATCCAAATCAAGGTTTACAATTTCAGAAAGAAAAAAAAAGTAGACCCTTTTATTTTAAGGGGTGGAGTTACTCTAATTTCATGGATGGTGGAAAAAGCAGGAAACTGCATTCCCTTGATAACTCTGCCCTTATTGTGCTGTGACCTTGGCCAATTTACTTAAATTTACATCTGCCAAAAATGAGTTTCTGAAATGTGCTTTGAGAATTTTCAAGGGGAGGGAGGAAGAGTTGTCACATAAATCCAAGGCCTTTTCAAAATTAATATGAATTTAGAAGTAAGCAAAAATGAAGAGAAATGCTGGGAACCATCACAGGGTGCCATAGTTTGATACCCTGTTCCCTTGTCGGCTCTGCATAGCTCTAATTCATTTATTAGTCTCCAAGCCGAAAATAAGTGTTATTGCTAAGTGAATAAAACAGAATGATTCTTAAATAATCCCCCTGAAATATATACTAGCTCTGGTGTTGAGGATTGATATTCAAACTCTAATTTGCACATAAGTTTTAGACTAAAATTATCATGGAATTACAAAAAAATGTAAGAGGCCTTTGGAAATCACTTCATCTACATTCTTCATTTTTCAGATGAAACAAGCCCAGTAACTGATTGACCCAAAATTTTTCAAACCCAAGTCTGCAGATTCTCATTTCTTTTCTCATTAAAAGATAAAGTGTCAATTTTAGGAAATACATGAAAAGCACAATATTTTGAATGATTCCATGAATATGGCCACCCACAAATAAACATATGTGGACTGAACTCTTGCCTTTTTTTTTCTCTCACTCAAATTTTTATCCTAGGGAATCATGCCATACAAATCATAAAATCTACTTCTGTTCAAGTTTTTTTTTTTTCCCCTGAATTTGTGGCTTAGTTTCTAATATGACTCTGCTAGAGCATCATAGGACCACAGACCCCCTTATCTTAACTTAAGCACTCATTTTTACTAACTTCAAGTCTTTAAATAATAGCTTAACTCTCTCAACTGAAATTGTCCACCAAAGAATCTCTAAAATCCATCTACAACTGTAAGCCCCTGGTTTGAGATGTCCCGCCTTTTCTGATCAAACCAATGTATATCTCTCATGTATTGATTTACGATTTTCCCTGCAATTCCTGTTTCCCTGAAATGTATAAAATTAAACTGTAACTCGATCTCTTCAGGCTCACTTTCCCAGGACCTCCTGAGACTGTGTAACACGAGGCTGCAGACACTCATATTGGCTCAGAATAAACCTCTTTAAATATGTTAGCAGTACTTAAATATGTTTTTCAGTCATCACATATACACATATATGAAAACAGGTGAAATGTGAAGCCTAATGGGATATTCAATAAATGTTAAGAGATTTTAGGAGTGATAATGATTATGTGTTTGTGATTTAAGAAAAGATTTACCCATCTTTAGGAAATATACACTGAAAATAAAGTAAAATAAAAAAGAAAAACATTAAAAATATGTACAGATTACAGAGCATATGTTTGAGATTTGCTTCAAAAATCTCTGGAAGAAGAGAAGAAATTGGGTGTAAGTATGAGACAAGATTTGCCTTGAGATGATCATTGTTAAAGCAAAATGATGGGTAGGCATATGGGAATTCAGTACTCTGCCAGTTTTACATATATTTGAAATTTACAACAATAAAAAGTTAATAGAAAAGGAACACTACTCAGTAAAGATTCTATTAACTTATTCTTTCTTCAGAGTCAGAGGCATTGCTATGATGATGCTCATCATTATCATAAACAGCTAGCACATACTGAGGGCTTCCTATGTGTGCAAAGAGATGTTTTAAGTGCTTTGCATGCACTGGCTCATTTAATTGTTACAACAATTCTGTTACTGTTTTACTAGTGTTATACTTATTTTACACATTAATATGCAGAGTTAAAAAGAAGTTAATTAACTTGCCAAGGTAACTCAACTACAAAAGAGAGCAGCCTGAATTTGAGCCCATATAGCCTTATTTCACAGCCCATGTTCTTTAAACACTCAAGGAATAACATATAAATTTTTTAAGGGCATTTAAAAATACATTAATATGTGCATTCAAATTTGTGCAATAAATATATACTCAAAAAAAGATAATTTTATCTTGGAATAGACAGCAAATGTAGAGATTTTTCATTTTACTCTTCCTCCTTAAGGCTTGGCTTATTCCCTAAAATCAAGCCAAAGGTCACATCAGCCAGCCAAGATTCCATCAAATTGACTACATCTATTGATACACTTATGATTATTTGTGATTATCTGTGATTAATTGCTAAGATATCTATCCCAGAAATGAAACTCCAGAATCTTCCCAGATGAGACTAGAAAATTTTAACCATGAGTATAGTGGACATTTAATATCAAGTTTAACTTTAGGTAGCTTATGCAGAATATCTCCTTGGAAATTTCTCCACCCTACACCTTATCAAATGCTAACCATACCAACAAGGTCTGTACTTCCCTTGTCAGAGCTATTTAACCATGAAAGGACCACTTTTAAATTGATGCATGTATTCTATGGGGTAAAAACACAAAGCCCACTTAAGGATTTTTAAAGCAAAACAATTATTGTGCCAGACGTTCACTTCAGAAGGAGAAGGTCTCATGCTTTACCCATTTAACAGATGCAATTAAACCTTGGATAATGCAACAAATTATCTTCTACATTTGTCCTAATTTAGCTTCTCCTGAATTTCTACATGTTGTAATCCTAGTCATGAATCTGCCTCATTTTTCACCATAAGAACCTTGTGTAGGTTTCCAAATCACCATCTTTCAGTATTGGACACTATCCCTTCTCTGACTGCATCAATGTCTTCCATGCTAGCACTGGGACTTCCCATTGCACTTGGTGACTACTTCGCTTTGATAAGCTGGCATGCAACAAACATGCTGTTGGAATGCTGCCCTAAGCTAGACATCAGTTTGCAGCTCTAGAAAAATTAATTTATGTAAGTCTGATAATTTACTAAGTATAATGACTTCACTTAAGCCACATGTGTGTTTTAATAGGTCCCGTCTTTCCTAGCCTGCGTTGCCACAATCTCTTGGAATGGGGAGCACAGTATGTAAATGACAAAGGTTTCTTCAAGTGATACCCACTAACTGCAAGAACCACTTCATTTCTTCCCTCCCACATACGACAACTGATTACAAGTATATATTACCAGGATCTTTTCACATGATCAGATTCATCAAAAATTATTATCAAATTTCTTTACAGGTTTATTTCTGTCTGTTTACCATGAAAAACTGTGAGGGAAGGAGCTCAGTCCATTTATTCACCTGTGTAGCCTTAATGCCTAGCACATGATATATTTTTATACATGACTTGTTGAATACCTGATATAATTTATTTTCCAAACTTGTTAATTTATTAAACCTTTTATTCTCATAGCAACATAGATAAATTTCAGTTGTAGTTAAAGTTAGTTGAGTCTGAATGAATGAGAAGGGATATAATAAAAACTGCTTTTGTTTCAGTTGCCTTTTTAGAAATGTGAATTTAGCATATAAAAATGACTTATGAGATTTAAATTCTAAATTTTAAAATCCCAATATTTACTAAATAATGAATTATATTTGTGGATGCCCTGTGCAGCAAAAGAGACTAGTAAGTAAATGTATATAGCATAGTAAGATTTGGTTCATCTACTTAAAAGTACTATTGGTTGTTTTGGGCAATCCCAGGTTTGCCACAGCAGTGTCCAAGCAAATGTTCATAAGCACCTTGTCAGGAATATTACAGAAACTATTTCTTAGAAATTGACAGAAGGTTAAATTAAGTGACCTTTATATCCCTTTTACCTGTTGAGATTTTATGACTTTTTCCTTTAAAACTAACTGTTTTATAACATAGCCATATAAAAATGCAAAGGAGAGCACTAATTTTTAGGATTTAGGGAAATATAAAAAGTTAAGAGTGTGTGTTTATGTCATTGTCAGCATTCTTCCCTTGGCGAGAAGGGGATTCTTTAACAGCACAGCTGCTATTTTGCAACTCTCAGAGCATAAAAGCATAATGCAAATTCCTGGACCTCTACTATATATAAGTTAAAAATAATAATTTCTAATTTATAACCACTCATTCTTTGTAGCACAGAAAAGAGATGACGTTGTTAGATTTATAATATTGTACTTACTGACTTTTCAATGTGCTGTATTTAAGAAATATACATCTGTTGGCTCAAAAAGTCAACAATTAACACAAAAATGAGAAATCTTTGTTGTTTTCTTTTAATACCTATGTTTAAATTTAATTTGAAAAATTATTAGAAATTTTAAAGTTACTTTAACATTTCAAGTTTAAAAAGAAACATTGTGTTATCTGCATTCATTAAAGTATTTCCTGTTATCTTCTGCTTTGTATTCTATATGTGTAATAGTATGAATGCCTCATATTTATTTTGTGGAATTTGTTTAATTGATGAAGAATTTATGCTTTCAGGGTAAAAGACATAGCTCAGATCAAGAATTTAACCTGGGGAGATAACACATGTTAGGAGGAACGGAGGAAAGGCAGCGTGGATAAGATCGCTAAGGGGAGAGAGGTTAGAATGGAATTTCGAGAAGTAATAAGGCCAGATTTGAGTGAAGTC
This sequence comes from Colobus angolensis palliatus, assembly GCF_000951035.1. Lineage (NCBI taxonomy): Eukaryota > Metazoa > Chordata > Mammalia > Primates > Cercopithecidae > Colobus > Colobus angolensis. The sequence continues at coordinate 4,035,491 of NW_012123376.1, read as the reverse complement.
TCGCAGACCTGATCATCAAGTTGTAGCTCAGAATGTTCAGGAAAAGGTTGGTCATGATCTTACAGAAATGGCAACTCTTTCTAATCACGGATGTATCATGAGAATATAGAACCATTTCATCCTTATGTGACCAGTGACTTTTTATTCCGATGGCGTGTTCAATGCATATCAAGCTACCATTACTACTACTTAATATTTTTCTGTGTGTTTCCTTACTGTTTGTCTTCTTCAATTACAATGCAAGTTCCTTAAGAACAAGATGCCTCTCTGTACTGTGAGCTGTTGTGTCCCCTATACCTTGAATGGTGCCTGGCACTTACATGTAGAATGAATCAATAAATTATTTAAAAATATTTCATAATGAAATCAATTAATCTCTTAGGCTCTTTGTGTACACTTAACTAGGTTTTAACTTACTGAGAAATCTCAAATTTAGAAACATGTATATTTGTTAATTAGAGATTTTCTTTCTTTTTTTTTTTTGAGACAGAGTCTTACTCTGTCGGCAGGCTGGAGTGCAGTGGCGAGATCTCAGCTCACTGCAATGTCTGCCTCCCAAGTTCAAGCGATTCCCCAGTCTCAGCCTCCCAGGTAGCTGGAACTATAGGTGTGCACCACCACGCCCGGCTAATTTTTTGTATTTTAGTAGAGACAGAGTTTCATCATGTTGGCGAGGATGGCTCAATCTCCTGGCCTCATGATCCACCCGCCTTGGCCTCCCAAAGTGCGAGGATTACAGGCGTGAGCCACTGCACCCAGCCTAAAAATTTTCTTAATAGTATATTTAGAAGGCTTGAGATACATTATATTACTATAGATAAAATAACCCTCTAAGTCTACTGTTGAAGCAATTTCAAAGCAAAGCATACTGTATGTGTGTGTGTGTGTGTGTAGCTAAATGACTGCACACACACACTTAGTTACATCAGTACATGGGTATGTATAGGTATACAGTATGTAGACTTCTTCTGTATTTAGTAAATCCAATAACTGTCCTGTTCTGTTTCAATTATTAATTTACTTTAAATATCACCAGAAACGTTAGGCAAATAAATAAGTTTATTTTGTTAGATAATAAGTTATTTTTCATTGCTTATTCCTTCTTATATACTAAGATTACATAAGAATGAAAAAAAGGTAGAAACTGAAAGTTTTACTATTACTTTCTATATTCTAGTACTTTCTATTTTAGTTATATACCTAAGATTAACAAATTATACAAGTGGCATACAGATTGAAAGGCAATTTCCATAAATGACTTAATACTGACCAAAAATTTAAAAATAATTAAAATATTCAACTTTATTAGAAAGTACTTCACATTTGAATAAGCAAACAAAACATGCAGATTTTATTCCTTCATCCTCTTGATATAGATTAAAAACCATACTATTATTTAATGTTATTCTACATTAGAAAAATTTAAATAAATACAACTAAAATGAAATAAATAAAAATATTACATTTATATGCATTTTCAAAACTCACATAAAGCTCTTAAGATTCTTATACGTCCCCGATCTATCCATGCAGTAGTGACAGGAGATCATTCATATTAGTGTTTCTTCCTTTAAGTTGGGAATCCTCATAAGTATAGTATTATCTGTTGTTTATCTTATAATGTATTCTAAAATCTCTTCCCCAGCTTTGTTTTTTAGCATACAAATTCTCCACAGAGAATTTTAATATAGTGCTTCCTTTAACAATAACTTCAAAAATCTCATGATACTTTTAAGAAAGTTGTTATTTCCTTCACTAACAAAACTATTTTTACAATTGTTAAATTTAATCATAAATTTAATCAGGAACTTTTTATGAAATGCAATTAACCTTGAAATATGAATACATTTTATTTTGCCAATTAGTTCAGCTGGAAAACTACACAAATTTGAAACTAGTCACTCTAGAAATATTTATGGATGAATGCCAAATGCAACACTGTATAGAAAATACTCTAACAAAAATAAGACAGAGGACTATCACAGCAAGTGAGGACATCTAGTCCATCGTTGGACTGACTACCTGGAAGAGAATAATTATAATTCCAGAATGAAAGGTAATCAGGACACAATTCTTATGGCACGTCTAAGGTTTTAATACATGGGGATAATAAATAACTTTTGGAAACGTATATGATTTATTATCTCAACCTAGTATCAAGTTTCTAAACTCAACCTCCACTTTAGGCTTAGTCCTGCCAATGTTAATATATTTTCTAATCGTCTATCATCTATTTATTGCTAACAATTAAACATAAAAATTCTATAAATGTTTACTGGAATATGTTCATCCTATTATTTCTTCTTTTATCTGTTGGGCAAAGAAAATGAGCCTAGATTAAAATAATGCTTTTCTGATGAGCCCATACAAATCCTAGTGATTGTACTCCTGTTTTCTAAGAAATTATTTTAAGGAATGCTTTTAGAATCTTCTTCACAGTCATTATGGAGGCACTTCTTTCACTGTAAGTGAACTGTGCCTCTGTCTAGTTTTTAAAAAAATCATAACAACTGCGTATTAGTATGTTTACTTACTGATCACCTCTTTTGGGGGTCAGCATATTGGACTGTAAATTTAGTCTAAATATCTTGTGATATAATTCATGTGGCCTGAATTCATTTGGAATTGCCAAGTATTTTCTTCCCGTTTCTTCATCTGACTTGGGCTTCAGTTCCCTCTCATGATGATTACTCTCACAATTTTTATTTTCTCTTAGAAAGATAATGAAAACAAAAGAACAACTTGTACTTGTTAATATCATTTCATATGCATGGAAGATAGATCTAAAGAGTGAATGTGATAAAAATTACATTTTTTTTTTTTTTTTTTAGATAGATAGGATCTTGTTCTGTCACCTAGGCTGGAGTGCAGTAGCATGATTATAGCTCAATGCAGCAATGCAGCCTCAACTTCCTAGGCTCAAGCAGTCCTCCCACCTCAGCCTCCTAAGGAGCTGGGACTACAGGCATACACCACCACACTTGGGTAACTTTTTTTTTTTTTTTTTTTCAGTTTTTGTAGAGACAAGGTCCCTTTATATTGCCCAAGCTGATTCGAACTCCTGGGCTTATGCCATCCTCCTGCCTCAGCCTCCCAAAAGTGTTGGAATTATAGGCAGGAGCCACTGCACCTGGTCAAATTAATACTGTTGACTGATTACTTGGCTGCAGTTTGAGTTCATCTACATGTCCTCACCCTAAGCATATTAAAAATAATACAAAAAAACCTTACTTTCCCCAAATGCCTTTCACTATTATCATCTCTATTGCTCTCAGTGATACCATCACCTTTGAAATTATTCTAAGAATAGCTTTAATTTGATTTGTTTAACTTTTCTTCTCACATATACACTCACCAAATTATCCCTTCAAAATATTAACATTTCTGTGTTTCTCTTCAACTGTCACCCTACACCAGGGTGTATAAATGTACTATTCGTATATTTAACCGTAACAGGCGCATTGCTTTTGACAGATCTTTCTACTACCACATCTCACTCCACTCATAAAATATATGATTTAATCGCTTGTTCTCTGTTCATTATAAACTGAATTCTCAACCTTTCAGTATGATTTTGAAAGAAATCCAGAATCCGATACAACCTCCATCTCTACTAATCTTACCAGCTCTGAGTGCAATAATGAAATGTGCTAGGTACAGTGAAACTCAAAAACATTCTTTCATGAAAGACACCAGAAACCAGAAAGGATGTGCATTAAAACCAACTCAAAACAATATGAAGAATATATGAAATGTAACTAGTAGAAAAAGTAGGAATGAGACTAATAGATGAAGGGTGAATACAACTAGGGTGAGAAATTAAGAGTACAAATAATATGTCTAAGTACAAGGTTATCATGGCTTAAATTGCAATGAAGGAGGCAAAGAGGTGGCAAAAATGTAAAGAAGAAATACAATCCTGAACATGGAGTTTAAAATTCTGGAGGAAACAGTTGGCTTATATTTTTGCTAAATTTTTCAACATGGGTCCTAGAACTGGTTTTTCCAAACATTAGCAATGATACTGAGTAAGTCCTTCCCTTCTCTGCCTCAAATTTACTGCTTCAAATTTCTACTGCAATTGTACCCTTCTTTTATAGACTCTTCTGCTCTTAACTGAGTAATTCTAATTGCATATAGCCAGGTTATATTGTATCCCATCTTATGGATAAAAGAAAATATCCCTTGATACCATCATTCCTTCTAATTATTGTTACAGTTTTTCATTTTCTTTTTCAAGAGTTAACTACACTGTTACCTTATCTTTTCCTCATAATTTAATCTTGAGCTCATTCTAGTCAACTTTTTATTCCCAATTCTCTATTATAACTACTTTTTTCAAAGTTAACAGTGGTGTCCATTATACCAAATCCAATAGTCAATTAGCAGACCTCCCTCTACTTGACTTATTAGCAGCCCTTGACACGCTGAACATTCCTTCACTCTTGACAGCCTTTCTTAACTTGGCTTCCAGGACACTATTCTTTCTTCTTCTCCCAAAATCTCAATGGCAGCTTCTTCTTAGTCTCTTTAATGCTTTTCATTCTTATCTAGTCCTTTTAAGCTTAAAACATAACAGGTGCCTTCTAACTTTTTCTCTTTGCTGTACTAATCCTCTAATGATCTCATTCAGACCCAAGCCTTTAAATACTATCTATATGCTGATGCCTCTAAAATGTATTTGCTTTAGCTCAGACCTTTTGCCTGAACTGCCCTCATCACAGACTTACATCTCTATGGGGATATCTAATAGATACCCTAAAAAAAAAGTTCAAAAAATGAACCCTTCCTTATCCAATCCCACACTCCCTCCTATCATTTTGTTAATCTCAGTCCCATTCTATTCCCTTCCTTTCCAGGGTCAAATAATAAGATGAATCTGTAGTGGGACATTCTACTTCATAGAGTTACAAAGACATAGATTTATCCAAATTTGTGTGCAACTATGAGAAACATTGAACATATTTTAGGTTAAATTTAAATAAGCAATATTATGCCATTAATATATTTTTTCAACTTTCATTATGTTTTTGAGACTCAAAACTGTGTTTTAAGGCTTGATTCATGTAGATCTATTTATTCATTTGAAGTGCTGTATGGTATTCCATTACACAGCAATGTTTTATCTCATCTATGCCTTCCTCTATTGCAGTGTTCAGTTTGTTTCAAAATGTTTGCTATTATTAAATGTTGCAGTAAAATACTTTTATCTCTGTACCAGATCTTTGAATACATTATTCTATGTAATCCTCACAAAAAATGTTGCATAGAATTATCTCCTTTTCATCATAAAGGAACTGAATCTTAAAGAGATCGAGTAATTTTCCTAATATTACACAGTTAGGAATAGAGTCAGAATTTGAAATCATGTTTATACAAATTCATTATTATGTTTTTGGTTTTGGTTTTTTCTACAGGACTACATTATGTGCTTTTAAAATCCTATGGAATTCTTGTAGGTGCAATGCTAACAGTAACAAGGACCAACAAGGGAGGTCCATTATAAGTCCCAATCCATATTTTACAGAGTAGACATATGACACGCATGTGAGTATGGAAGAAAGATGAGCATGGTGGTGGCAGCCAGTTTAGAAAACTACTACTTATAATCTTATTATTGACTGGTTAGGCACTCTTGTTCCAAAGAGATTGAAAAAAAATTTTGTGGGAATTGATGAGGAATCTGAAATGAGGAAGAAATACAAGTGAAATAGAAAATCTTCATTTATGTCTGAAAGCCAAAAAAAATGCAGTGATCTTAACCAAATGAGGAAACGAGTAAAAGACCCTCTAGAATGGAGCCACAATACAGGGTGGAGGAAAATATGAGTGCTTGATAATGGTCCCCTGGAAATAAAGATTTGTTTTATTTACTAGAAACCCTGAGTCCAAAATGCTTACTTGTTTTCTAACTAAGGAAAAGATGGAGATATAAACAAAACAAAGGATAAAGTAAAAAGAGAAAGAAAAACTCAATTCAAGAGTATTGAATGGCTATCACAGCTTTCTATATCTATTCTTGAAAAAATAAAATTTAAAAAATGGAAAAAGGAAAGGAATGAACCTTATTAGTCTCTTAGATATGGAACTAAAATTATAATGATTACCTTTCTTTTCCTTGCCTTTATACATATGCCACTTAGCCTCTAACTAGATTGTCAACTGTCAGCAATTATTGAAACCAATCTTTTGTTTCAGCAGAAGGAGTAATATAAGACATATCAAACTAGGAGATTTAACAAACAAAAACTCAGCATCAATTTGTCTTTACTGATCTACTCTGTCCCTGGGTCCTGTTTCTAGTAATTATATCACTGCCTTGCTTCCCTAAAGGATTTATTCCTAAAACTGTAACTGAGGTCCAGTCTATGCCAGAAAGTGTGCCTTGGTTCCATGCTCAAAACTCTTCACTTCTCTAGGCCTATACTTCTTATGTCACCAATCTCAGCCTTTTATCTTTTAGAAATGCAACCCAGAACCCAATTCTCCATGGTCAAGCATCCCGTAATGCATTCAAATACCAATTTTTTTTTTGAAACTTTACTTTTGCCTGCTATTTCTAGGCCTTCATTTTTACCTGTTTCCTGCTATAATCCGTTTTCCTGGCACCCACCTGTTGGCATACTGCATATTGCCTACCCTTCTCTGCATTATGTTCCTCGCCCTATACATTCTTTTAATTTAAAGTACTATAAATTTCCCTTTAGATTACCACACGGATTAACAAGTACCATTATATGAAAAGATAAAAAGTAAGGGAACAGAGGGAGAAGCTCTAACGTCCTTCTGCAGAGATAACAGGAAAACACACAAGAATAGTAAAATACTAAAACAGAGGAGAAAGAAAAATGTCAACTCTGAAGACTGAGTGAAGATCAAATTCTTTTTTTTTTTTTTTTTTTGAGACAGAGTCTCGCTCTCTCGCCCAGGCTGGAGTGCAGTGGCGTGATCTCAGCTCACTGCAAGCTCCGCCTCCCGGGTTTACGCCATTCTCCTGCCTCAGCCTCCCGAGTAGCTGGGACTACAGGCACCCGCCACCTCGCCCGGCTAGTTTTTGTGTATTTTTTAGTAGAGACGGGGTTTCACCCTGTTAGCCAGGATGGTCTCGATCTCCTGACCTCGTGATCCGCCCGTCTCGGCCTCCCAAAGTGCTGGGATTACAGGCTTGAGCCACTGTGCCCGGCCGACCAAATTCTTAATAAAGAATTTGGCATGAACACAAATATTTGGTCCGGTAGACCAACAAACTCCAAAAATTTGGATAATTTTGGCCTTTTATAAATTTTCTTGGATCTCAAAGTGTTCAATATAGTGTTGTCAGATCCTGAACATATCAAACTTCCATATGAATAAATGCTAATGTTTTCATGTGTAAATTGGGTATAAAAATTGCACAGATAACTTGAAATACAATTTCAAATACATCCATAGTTGCCAAACTGTGTGTTTCTAAATTGATTCTTATAGGCCTTTTGTTGTTTCACTTATAAAACCCAATTTAAGAAACCCACAAAAGAAGATATATACCTTGGAAGAAAATCTAGAAGAATAATCTTTTAAAGATTATACATTTTTAAAAAGATTATACATTTAAAAAATAATTGACATAGATGCTTTAGAGACTAAAGTAAGATAGTGATTGGCGAAACTGAGTAGGCTTAAATTCCACAAAATATAAGTAATAGACACGGCAAAGAAATAAGCACAGAACTTAGAAATATATACAGTAACTGGAACCATCTGCTACCAAATACAGGTACTACAAGACCTGTTTCAAAGACTAAATTAGACTCATTTGTTATTAGCAGTATGTGTTTGTATTCAATTAATGTGCTAAAATCCTTTAAAAGTATGCTCTCTTAAGTGGGTTAAACATGCTCATTGTAATCTTGTTTATACTAATAATTGGCTTAGCAAATCTTTTCTTTATATCTAGAACAAAGGTAAACTTTATCAAGCCCAAGCTGAATTATCATAAATTCCATATTAGCAGAAACAAAATTAATGAGGTTTGATTGTACCAAGAAAATTGCTTTTGCCATTTGCTTAATTTCATCTGCTCTATATAATAACAAAAAATTCAAGTGACAGAAAGGGCAGATAATACAGTAGTTGCAAAAATATTAGTAGAAGCAAGGCAAACATTCAGAAACTCTAATTTAGTATTATATTTATTTGTTTAGATTCAGTGTGTAATATGATGTTAAGTATATTACTGTACCATGCTATTATGGAACAGATGTTAAATGCAATGTAAAAATGTCAAGGGTAAATGATTGATGATCCTCTTTGCCATTTCAAAGTAAACCATGATTATTTATATGCTCTGGACATTGCTTGAAAGCATCATATTAAATCTAAACAATTGATCCATTTTCAAGGGTTTTGTATAATGTATTATTTATGTGGTTTTTATTCTTTTGTGAACATGCTCCAGTATAGGAAAGTATTTAGAGTCTCAAGTGCTCCACCCAGTCCATATGGTAGATTTGTTCTCTGTGTAATACTTACCTTTTCCCTCTAGGCCATATGGCAAGTCCATAGGCTGCCCAGGCCCCTCTGTCCTCCACAGGGGCCATATGGCAAGTTCAGTGAACACTCATTTACCTTGTATTAATATTTTATCTGCCTCAGACAGATAAAGAGATCAGATTAAGTAAAGGCAGCTCCTGAAAATGGTTTAGCCATATAATCAATACTGAGTGTCAATGTGGTATGAGATATGAATTCTGTTATTCCATTTATATTAAAAATAAAAAGTCCATTTGAATAATTTATCAAATAATTTCATAAGCTCCTTTGATCACTTGATATACATTGACAGAATACTGTTGAATTATGCTAATCATCTAGGCAATATTAACACATGATAGTATAAGCTAAGAAGTGGCTTAAACATATAGGCTTTGATATATCCAAATAGATAAGGTTAAATCTAAATTATAATCTATATTACCAAGTAATTGCTCTAAAATCAATTCATTGCTATAACATTTGCAACTATAGGCTAAACTTTAGCTGTCAACGTAAAGTAATTAAAAAACCCTTAGAACTTTATTTACAGTTAGTAAGGATTTATATAAAAAATAAAGAATGAATTAAAATACTCTATTTCAGTATCTTCTGCTACTACAAATTCATGTAAAGTTATCAAATGAATAAACCTTATAGGGTAATTTATCTTACTTCAAGTTCATTTAGTTGATAAAAATTACTATTACTATAACTCTGTTAATACCAATTGTGTATATACATAGAGAGAGAGTTGTATTTCATAATGAAATTACTATTCCAAGGACTTAAATATTCTTCCATAAATTGCCACAAAAGCATGTATATCCTTTATGTTAGACAGAGTTATACGTGTACGTTTCTTTCATCTCCTTCAATGAAATGAAACTTGTCTCTAAAAAAAATCTTGCCTATTAATGACCTCAACTTAGTTGTTCAAAATGAACAAAAAAGACAATGCAGTCCAATACACTTATGGTAATTTATTTGTGTTGGACCTCGGAATTCTTGTCAGCTTATATTAAAATTTGATGTCAAGAATGTTTAGCAGAGGGAAGTTCCTGCATTTGATGCTTAGTACTTTCCTTAATAAATCTACGATGTTTTCTTCTCAATCTCTTCTCACACAACAATTATAAATGGTTGGGTTTTTTTATTTGATTTTGCACAGTGCACATATACTAGTATCACACTTTGCCTACCTTTCCTTTGTGTCACCATATCTTTAATCATGCATGTTATGATATTTGTCCAGAATACATTTTCCAGGCCAATGTAGATATTGAGATCACAACTCATAGGTGATAAGGAAGAGATTCTGAAGTCAATTGAAATTTTTAAAAGATAATATTGAAATCAAAATGTTGTCTGTCCCCTGTAAGTGCAAGTAAAGTCATAATTAAAATATAAAGACAACATCAGGATCTCTGACAGCTTATTTTAGGCTTGTATATATAGAAACATATTTCAGTGGAAATATAAAAGTTTAATTTTATGCACTGAATATTTTCACGGAGTCAGCATTTTGCTATTTTGTGATAACATGTTAAAATTAATGGGATGTCTTAACTATGTTCTTTCTGCATATATACATATAAAAAAGGGAAAGCTTTGAACCTGACTTCATAAATAACAATCGCTATGATTTTGTTAAAGTTTAGATGTGTAGATTTGTATTTGAAATCCTCAGAAGGTTACAGGGTGCAACCCTCCAACAATATCTCTGAGTCTTCAGGGACAAAATCCCATTATGTGGAGTTCAGTAAAGGGGGTAAACACCACCATAAAGAAATACAAATTGCACATATTTCCCATTTAGCTAGTGTCACCAAAGTTCACCATTTAGAATTCTAACCAGTTAGGACTTATTCTTGGAGGTCAAGTACCTTGTGAACCTTGTCATCTCACTGATGACATCATATCCTATCCATCAATTCTTTCAGGAGCACACTTGCCATCTGCTCTATACACGTTGTAATAACTTATTAGACAAATTCACAGGGTAACTATCTGCACAATGACACTGTTATCTTAATGCTGGCACACACTGAGATAACCACCACTATTTCTCTGTCAGAGCACAATGATTCTGCCCTCCAACTTTAAAGAAGAAGTTAGGAGGCTATTTAAACTTCTTCACACTTATGGAAACAATAAGCATATCGGTAGGAGCATTTTCATCCATTGTAGGATGAGGAATGAAGTCCTCATCACAAGGAGATAGGTAGTTCCATTCCATTCCAGTGGACCAAGAGAGCTCAGGTTTTGCTGGCTGTGAACTTCTTTGCTTTTTTTCCATGAGGGAATTAGATGTACAGAAGTAGATGCGAATACCTTGTAGAAACTTAAAAATAATAATATTCGTAATTACCAAGCAATAAAACCCAATGTTTTCCCATTCCACTTGCTCAAATAGTACAATTAAAATAATTCCCCTATCTTGTCTGGATGACTATAGTATCTTTTCTTTTAATTTTTTTTTCTAAAGGCATTTAATTAGCAGAAAGAGGGTCTCAAACATCTAGCTGACACTGCATACCTGCAACTTTAATAGGTCTTTTGGAAAAATCAAGGACAGTGTCCAAGATCACGTACCTGTATTTTAGCAGCATGTTTAACCTAGCAGCTGTCAAACGCCTTATGACTTAATGAAGTCCAGCCCAACAATCTCTCTCCCCTAGCTTAAAACATACATATATATATTTAGAAAAAGAAGATGGTATTTATTTTTCATTACATGAAATTCATCCTCTGTTCCTTCTTTTGGCTTGCCATTTATTCCAGCTTATACTGTGATCAACATTGTACTAAAATAAAGTCAAGTACAACAGCCGCTCCCTGCCCATCAAAACGCACAGACGTCTGCCAAGCACTTGTAACAGCTGGTGTTACATTAATTAGTTTAAACTATTTATTTCATCCATCTCCAGAGCAGATTGAGCAAAAACATTAGAGATTATTCTAGCATCTGTAAGTGCCCTACAAACATTAACCAAGGAAAGTTAAAATATTCATCAGTCTCATATATAAATATATATGCACAAATATATTTTTATGTTTATATATACATATATATATATGATTTGAGACTGAAGAGCCATTATATAAATACATGAGTATACTCTCATATACCTTACTGAGGGGATGTTTTATTAATTGTCTTTATAAACATAAGTTTTCAACTTATATTCATCTTTTGTGTCTACAAAATTTTTCTTCTTAAAAATTACCACTAGAAAGTGATAATAATTTCTGGTAGCATGGACCATTAAACAATATATGACAGAGACTGGGTGACTCAATGGATTAGTCACAGATTTTATGGCCACTGTTGGAATCCTGCCCTAACTACAGTGATCAAAACACTGTTATCAAACGGTTGTAAAAATCTCAATTAAAATTACTTATATGGCTTCCACTAGGTTCTTAGCAAACTACATCCCATAACATGAATCTACACATTATTGACAAAATTAACTCAACTGCCACTTTTTGGCTTAAAAGAAATAAATTAACTGTATAACTGAATCTTCAAATAATGGTTGTCAACAAGGGCTTGATTATGAATGTGTGTCCATTAAACACCTGTCAGTCTACGTTGCTGTGTGTGAGATTTATTTTTTATTTTTGTATAACTTCTAGATTTTTCTAGACTACATTATCTTTCACTACATTTTGGTCTTTAGAAGCCAAACACACATGGATTAAATTAACATTAACAAAGGTCTTCATGATAAATACCAAATAAATGTTAAGGAAATAAGAAGTCCGATGTTCACTGGAAAGGAAGTCATAAGAAGTAGAAAGCAGTAGGGAAAACTTACTGTATATCTTGGCTAAAGTCTCCTGCATGAGCCCAACCAGAAGTCCTAAAGCACTGCTTCTTATTCCTAGAGTTAAAAGCATTTGCTATTCTAACTTTACTTAGGTCAAAAATCAATCTCTATCAAGCAAATTAATTCTACTCCTTGGCACATTATTTTCCAATGCCAAATACAAAAACAAATTAGTCCAACCAAAATTCAGTGTAATATAATTCACTCTATTTTGATTTATCTCAGACGGAAATAGCATCAGTTTTAAATAGTGAGCCTAACTGAAGAAGCTATTATAAAATGCATCCTCACTGTAACACCAACTACTCTACCTCTGTCATATCTAAGGAGATTTAGCTTGGTAACTTACCTTGCTTAATGGACAATTTAATCATTAATATGTAATACTAGTGTGAACTGAAATACGTCCCTACAAATTCATGTGTTGAAGCTATAATACTCAATTTGACTATTTTTGGAGAGAGAGACTTGAAAGATGTAACCAAGATTAAATAAGGTCATAAGGGTTAGACCTTTAATCCATTAGGACCAGTATCCTTACAAGAAGAGGAAGAGGCGTCATGGAGGCACATCCACAGAGGAAAGGCCATGTGAGGACACAGTCATCTGGAAAGCCAAGGAGAGAGGCCTCAGCATAAACCAAAACTACTGAAACCTTGATTTTGAACTTCTAGCTTTCAGAACTGTGGGAAAAAAAAGTCTGTCTTTTAACCCATCCAGGCTGTGGCATTGTGTTAAGATGACTCCAACAAACTAATATAGTAAAATTCTGTCTCAAAATTCTACAGTGCTACCTAACTTATGATTACTGAAAATAGCATTTCATACGTCTTTTATAGCAATTCCATTAGTTATGAGATGATTTGCTTTGCTTCCAAAATGAGGGGTCTGGGCCTTCTGGCTCAGGTTCCAAGTTATTAACACTCCGTCTTAGTACACGTATGTTCACGTTTTTTGGTAAAAATAATCAGTTTTCAATTTTTTGAACCTTTTAGATAGATACCTGAGAGGTGAGAGGCTGACAAGGGTGACTGAAATAAAATATTTTAGAAAAAAAAGTTTAGAGGAGACAGAAATCGTATTTTAGAACAAGGGTAGGCAATCTATGGATCATAGGTCAGATCCAACCTGCTGCCTGATTCTGTACCGCTACTGAGCAAAGAATGGTTTCTGCATTTTGAAATGTTTGAAAAAAATAAAATAGAAAGAATATTTGGTGACACCTGAAAATTTTATGAAACTCAAATTTCAAGATCCATAAAGTTTTACTGAAGCAGAGCCACAGTTGTTCATTTATATACCATATATATCTGGTTTCTCACTACAGCAGCAGAGTTGAGTAGTTGAGTAGACAGAAATTATGTGTCCAATAATCCTGAAATATTTACTATCCGTACCTTTGTAGAAAAAAATTGCTGACCTCCGTTCTATACAATAAGATTAGTAGCATCCTTTATCATAATCATTTTAAATAGTCTAGTTCTGGTTTCTCCAGAGAGTCAATTTAACCCATAACAAATGTATAGTGTATCACTAATGAGCTAATAGCATTATTTCAATTAGTTCTAACCTATATTTATAATGTTATTCTATGAGGGGAAAGGGTATTTAAACTTTCAAACAAATCACAAGTGAGTTTTTGGCTCCTAATCTGTTGGTAAATTTGTGGCTATAGGCTGCATAGATGATTGATGACGATGAAACATGGTAGGAACAATAGTTACCCGTGTCAACATTATTAAATTGTTCTTAGAACTTCTCCATTAGGCAGGTTTCCTACTATTTTCCAAAATCATTCCCATTGTCCACATTTATAAAACAAGGATTACTATAGCTAACAAATGTCACAATTTAATAGCAAGCTCACTATGTAATTGGGTTAAAGGTGAAATCTTAAGTTTCCCTGAATCCAGAGCTCGTGTTTTCAACCATTATGCTCTCCTGTCTACAGTAATTTCACTTAAGTAAATATTAATTGTTAAGATTTTAATGTTTTTATTAACAAACTGATCTAAATACAGCATAAGTACAAAATGAATTCTAAAGTTTTCTTTAAAGAAACACCAATCACACTGAAAATGAATAAATGATTCTGATCACCAAATAACAATTCACCACTCATGTTTCAGATCATTTATTGTTTAGATGTTTGTGTTCAAGCTAAAGTAGCATATATACACACACACACACACACACACACTATATGTGTGTGTATATATATATATATATGTATATATATATATCTACACCATATGAATGTCTAGGTCCTAACTAACATAGCACATACATTGTGCAGGCTTAAGCCTTTGAACAGGAATCAAGAGACCATTAAACAAGCAAATATATATGGTCACCACCACATTGTCATTACTGGTATTTTCTAAAATTTCCATATATAAAAGAATTTTAGCATCAAATAGAAGCAAAATAAGTCCAAAGCCACTGGAGTATAAGGCAGCGTAGAGAGAAGAAGCACTAGATGAAGTTAAATTTGGATTTCTTCCATGTTATGTCATTCTTAAACTCTGAGTCTTGGGCAGCTGTATGCCACTGTCGACCTAGGTTTCTTCATCATTAAAACAGAGATAAAATGGTACCATCTTCAGAAGATTACAGTAAGAATTAGGTGTGATAATGCCATACTCTTGCCACAGCATCAAACCTCATGAAAATGAAGAAACAGTTCAATCCACAGGATTTTTGTAAAATGCTATTGCAATTATTTTAGACTATCCATATTAAATACAGAATAAATTGAAGCTTGTGCCCAAAACTCTAAACAAGAATTTGTAGAAGGTGAAATAATGAAGACTTTTGAGAAAAAAATTAAAGGAGATAATCATATGTAAGTTTAGAAGGACAAGTTAATAAGGCTCCAGGAATCTAGTATGTAAATCAAAAAATAAAATGGTAGGGAAAAATTATTGATTACAACAAAAATAACTAGTTTAAGTATAGACAGTATAGACTGAACTATACACACAAAAAGATTGTTATACAATTATGGACAATTATATATAAAATCAAGAAATAGTTCATCCAAGGGAGATAGTTAGACTTAAAAGGAAATTGAATTAACAATAGCAGCCTGTGTTCCTGATATCAGGAAGTATATGAAAGTACAAAGATCCTTGCATTGGAGAAAGAAGAAAGGGAAATTTAAAATCAATATTAACATAGTATTAATTCCAATAATATCATAGTATTATGGTAGTTAGGTGAGAAGGTAAGTTAGTAGGCAGATATGTAGGCTAAAAAGATAATTTGTAAGCACATATACTATAGTTCCCACTTATAAAGCATATAAACATTTAAGCTACATTACTTCTAAGCTCTAAACTCTACAGATCCAGAAAACATGTCTGTATTCATCATTATGTTAAGTGTATGGCATTGTGGCAAAGAGCATGTGCTCTAGAGCCAAACTGCTGGAACTCAATTCCCAGACCTGCCTGCTATCTATTAGCCACATGACCTCGGACTCTGTCTTATTATCTTCATTTGTAAAATGGAGATAAGAGTAATGCAGCTGTCTTGGAAGTTGCTGTGAAGGCTAAGTTATTACACTTCTAGTATTTAGAATAATATTTGGCATGTAGTGTGTGCATATAATAGTTTTCTATTAATACTATACCTTTTGAAAGCAAATGGAGGGCAGGGACCATATTTTTCTTTCTGTCCCCTTTATAATAGGTTATGATTTTGTCATCTTAAAAATATATGCATATAAATATGGATACAGATGTAGATAGAGATGTATAAATATATGTAGGTTTAACATAGCTCTAAATCTCATTACTATTCAATACTGCTTGAATGGGAATCCAAAATTTTAAACCTATTTTAAAACACATTTTTAAACCACTTCCTGGAGGAAAGAAGAAAGGAACTTCAAAATGTTCTTCAGTCTTTCAAAGGCAAGGCAACTGTTGTTTCCTATATGCTTTTCTCTAAGCAGAGGTCCAACATTTTTTGACATTATGAAGCCATAATCTATCATTCTCATCTCTTCTTGGATGATTCCTCTTGTCTTTTCTTCATCCAGAAAGTAAAGCAATCACCTGATCCCAGAGCATCACATGAAAATGCCAAATCACCTATGCGGTCAGCCTCTACACGGTACTTAAATCTCATGGTTCCCTCTCAAATGGTTTAAAGACGAAGGGTCTCATCTGTGTAACTGTACCTTTATCTACTTAACCACCATACTGTCCATACTAATAATAATGAAACTATTCAACTTTAACAATATATGTGAAAACTTTGATTTCAACAGAGTTTGAATTTCACATTTTCTCTTCACTTCAAAAGTCATTGTTGTGGAAGTATTTATAGCACAATGGAATTTGTCATGTGACATTTCCAGGAAACTGCAAACTATTACAGTACAACAACTAAATCCAAATTGTTCTACTCTGTTTGTGGAAGGATCTGGATTGTTCTTAATAACTAATGGAACATAAAGCATATTAATCAAAGAATTGTTTTTAGTAAGTGGATGTAGTATTCATAAGCAGAGAATTTTCAAGTTTTGCTATTAAAAACTATTATTTGTTTCATAGGCAAGACAATCTCTGCAATGTGGGATGAGTGGGAATGAGAACACCTCAGAAGACACTGGGGAGCTTTTTCAAACTGTTCCCTCCACATTGAGATTCAGACCTCAGACATACTGGGGGAAGAGGGTTGAGACTTGTTGATTACAAATAAAAAAATGCCTGAGGTTCTGCTGCATTTCTACCACCACCCCGCACCTCCCTACCTTGAGAATCGCTTTCTATCTATTTTGATGAGAACACTACTTTAGCCCCCAAATAATCCATGCTATTAAAAGTCAAGTTCCAAACGAAGGGCAGTGGTGAGCACCTGTAGTCCCTGCTACTCTAGAGGCTGAGGAGGAAGGATCGCTTCCAGTGCATACATGCTGATTTCTTAGAACTCACCAAATGAAGCCTTCTGTTTATTAAACATATTTCACTATAATCTTTATTTCATGGCACAATACCATTAATAATAGTAATAACTATATTTTTAATTTTTCTTTTACTCTCCTATTATGTAACATTTAGGAATGATAGTTTAACCCATTTCGACATCCTCACAGAGGAAAAGTTTATTCCAAGAGTTGAATGTTGCTGGAACTTCCTTCTTCTAAAACTGTATAGTATTTCTCTTTTTGATGAAATTGTTTCCTCATGTGAAATTTCTTTTTCTCTTTTACTGAAAAGTTAATTGTTAAACTTTGCTACAAAACCTTTTGTTCTTACTGAAGTTACTTTGCTTGTCTCTCCTACTGTAAGGACACCAAATCCTAAAAGCTGGCAAGAATGCATATGTTTATTTCACCATTGCTCTGCAATTACTGAATGCCACTTAATTATAGCAACAGATGCTCGAGTGTAGGAACCAGAAAAATCAAACGCCTCATTTCCAGGTTATTTTTTTCCATTGCTTCTGCCAACAGCAGATGTGTGAGCCCCTTGTGCTCTGGCGTAAATACTTATCAAATCCTAACAGGTCACCTATGTCACAAACAACATTTCAGATGCAACTGTTTCACCTGATAATAGGCTCTGAAAATAAAACTGTGCGCTGTAAATACAATGTATTCAGAATGAAATGCCATAATGTGAAATTGCTTTTTCTCCAGCTACAACTGAAGTCCTTGACAGTTTTTGGCAGTGATAAATCACCCTCCCATTAATTGTCTTCTCTCTCATTGTGAGGTGAGCTGCTAAAAGGGGCAGTCAACAAAAATGACTTAAAGGACAAATTTTGGCAAAAAGACAATGAAGAAATCTGTCATTGCTCAGCCTCCAGTAAACTGTCTTGAAACAATCAAAATATATGTGTAGCCGAAGTGTTTATGTCTTTGTTAGGAAGATTATAGGATGATAAGTTTACTGTAAAAAGAGAGGAAGGGCCTAGAGAAATTTAAATTGTGGGTCCTTGACACCCTCTTCGAAGTGATTTTTCTCCTACAAGATGCATTACTGTCTCTTAGATTTGAACATTTTTCTCATCTATTCAGATTCACACTCTGACCTAGAATAAATGAAAAGTCCCCCAATGTGTGATCACAAGTTATAAAATCTTATTAATGTAATTCTGAATTGAGTGTAAATTTA
This sequence comes from Colobus angolensis palliatus, assembly GCF_000951035.1. NCBI lineage: Eukaryota > Metazoa > Chordata > Mammalia > Primates > Cercopithecidae > Colobus > Colobus angolensis. The sequence goes on along the minus strand of NW_012123376.1, from coordinate 4,017,016 downwards.
ATTTTTAAAAATTAATTTCATAAATTCTCGAATAACATATTTTGTCTTAAACAGGAAAACGAACTCATTCTATTCTACTTCCAAAAACTGTTTGCCACCAGTAGACAATTTAATTTGACCATACGCAGTATGTGAAAATTATATGTTACTACAGTGTGTGTCAAATGCACCATTTACATTTTAGTTTATATTCAGCATTAGTAAGTAAAGATGCATTAAAACTAGATCCAATGCTGTTTTTGCATTAAAAATGTTCATATTTACTTCACGTAATTAACACATTGCTTAAATTGCTGAATCGCAAGTCTAATTGAACTAAAACCCTAAATTTAACTTGTGCCATTTCCTGGCGATTCTCTTCAAATTTCAATAAAATATTTGAAACAGATACAGAGAAAAACATTAGGACCACAATGATTACACTTGTAGAATAATTCCAACAAAGCAAAAGCTGTAAAATGCAAATCATGTTTTCAGAAATCTGTATGGCAAACAATGTTCTGAAGCGCGATTGCTAGATTATCATGTCAACAATTTTTTCTAGAGGAATTTGAGATAACTTTAAAAATAATTTATGGATATTTCAATTAATACAGGAAATCACTGAGTCAGTAACTCTAAAAATAATGATTCAATATATCAACAAAGTGTTCTTTTTAATAGATAGGAGTCTCTGGTTTGCATTAAATGGGGCGAGATGAAGTGGCATTTTGATCTTTCGATACTGTAATTCAATGAAGAGCCTAAGTTAAATAAGGAAAACTTAAATTACCTCAAATCCCATTTCGTAGCTCAAGCTGAATGTCAGCTGAGTGTTAATAAATATAGTTTGTGGACTACGACATTAAAACATCTTTTGAATGACAGAAATTAAAAAAAAAAAAAAATGAAGGGATTGCTTTTTTTCTTTTTTGGTGATCCGCCAGTTTGAGAGCTTACTGAGAGCATATGGAGATAGCATATTTGCAAGTCCATCTCCGGAGGATTGCAAAAGGCCCTTAGCTTGTGAAAAACAGCAATGTTATTTTTTTTTTAACGTTCCCTATATTTAGAGATTAAATCGCTCACTGCACAAACCCATTTGGAACAGGCGCGAAGGTGAAAAGGATAATCAGTACAGTCACTGGTCCGTGTTTCCTAAACGCTTTTGAAAACATTACTGTGTGCAGGCATAAAATTAGCGGCAGGACCTTAAAAAGGCTGGCATTTAGCATGACTTTTTGGAAAGTGACACCCTCATTTTTTTCTTGTAGGATATCATTAAATTTCAATCGCCCTATGGCAGTGCCTTTCCATTAATAACCAATTCACTGTGTCACTTTGGCTCTCCTTTGAAATAATGAGCCTTTGCTTCGCTTTAATAAATTTAAACATATTCTCAAGGCCAGGGAAGATAGGAAACCGCAGATGGGCTGAGAAAAACACGATTCATAAATCCTTAACTGCCTGAGATCGTTGAGAGCAAAACAAAGTAACACTCGTAAAATATTAAACAATCCCAGCTGTATGAGGGAAGCTTCATTAACAAAAATGGACTATTTACTGCCTTGCTCAGAGCCTGTGGGTGGAGAGAGTCAAAGAAATCTTTTTTAAAAAACTCCCACTGCCATTTCTTTTTTGTGATTATTTAACCAACTAATGGATTAATGGAAACATTATCTGGAAAGGCCAGTTATTGCCAAGAATTAATAAATATTATCTTAAACAATATAAATTATATTCCCTATAGAGACAAATTGAAAAATTAACAAATGAAGAGTATGTGTATGCCTATTTTTTTCTTGGAAATATTTCCATAATTTTGGGAAAGTTATTGAAGACATGAGGACTACCTAAGTCCTCAAAACAAAATAGTTAAGTGTTGTGGACATTCTTATTTAAATGGTTTCTTTAAGTGTTTGTCAGGCTGGAACCAATTAGTTAATTTAGCTTTTAGATTTGTATTTTATTATCTACTTAATTGTCTCTTCATAACTAAGACTTTTTCTAACATTAGGCTTATCAAAAATGTTAAGATTAATAGTATTTTTGGAATGAAGCTTAAAGATTGGAAACTTGATTCAAAAATCCTAGCATAATAGATGGAAATTATTAGATGTCACCATCAAGGATAACATTTTTAATGCCCTGATTCAAAATCAAGTCTAGCATGCTGCTGATATACAAGTTTGAAGAACCAAGAGATCAATGTCAGTGTGTTAAACGCTAAGAACTTAGAAGCTCTAACCTTAAAGACAAGCTGACAATTTAGTGGACAGAATGTCAATGCTTCTAAACATTTCAAGGGCAAAAATATTGCTTTATACAATCTGTGTCACATTTATTGCATGAAAAGAATTTAGATTTTTCTACTGCATTCTGTCAGCACTTTTCCTTTTATTATATGGAGATAATAATTAAGGAATTCAATATGGAATAATGCAGAGACTGACTCTTTTAACAATACATAGAGTCTTGTGATATTTGTGATATTACATGCAAAATGCAAATACATTCATCCTTTTACAGATACCATGTATTTTACCAGCTGTGCCTTCATATGGATAAAAATTCGGGGTATGTAACAAAGCATTTGAATAAACATGTAAGGTCTTTTCTGTCATCATTGGCAGTTTCATTTTCTTATCATATTGTAATGGAAGCAAATAATGGTTGACATATTTCCAAAAAGATAACTGAAGTTGAAAGGTCATAAAGGATTCTTGTTAAGAGCGCACATACTGACTACAAATATATTCTGGTATCTATTTCTTAATCTGCAAAATGAGAAAAATAATAATTGTGCCTATTTCCAAAAGTCATTTTTGAACTCAGAGAATTAGTGCATGTAACTTTAAACTTGCACCTGGTATATAATAAGCACTACATACAGGTTAGATTATGACTTAGTTTTAAATGCAATGATTTTGAAGTAAGGATTGTTCTGCCATGATCATATATCATATATATATGTGTGTCACTTTGGCTTTATATATATTTTTTTCTATATATAAATATTATATATTTATTATATGTATTATATATATAAAATAACTAATACAAAGGATACTTACAATAAACTTTACTATTATGTAAGAGCAAGGTGGTCTGTACTAGTATTACAAAGCTATTTGCTGCATTATTGCCAGACATTTCCAACTTGCTTTTCTTCTCAGTGAAGTCTTCCTGAGCTATCTCTTTCAGTGTCAGAACGTGCTCTAGGCTCACTTCTTCGTTGGAAAGTTTAAGCTTTGTCTATTATATTCATCTGGTATTATTCCTGTTATTAGTACCTAATCTTTATGAGGTATTAAAAACACTTTTAATCATTAATACTTCTAAAGAGTAAATGATATATGGAGATATCATGAAATGGAGATAAATGAAAATTTATCACAGAAATATAAATTTTCATGTGTATTTAACAGAGTTACTTTTTTTCTTTGCAGAATGTGAGTTGCCTTCAATATGTTTGCGAGATCAATTTAATATGATTTAAATTATTTAAATTAGTAAATAATGATTACATTATTAATTTAATTTAAATTAAAATATCTGGTTATTCTTGAGTGCATCACAACTAATTTATAAAAAGAGCTTAAAATGTTGCTAAAAATAATATAAGTATATATATTTGCATTACACATTACTAATATAACTTTTAAATTACCATTGAGTACCTTATAGTTACAAATTACCAAATGTAAGTCATTTCCTTCTTTTGCTTTGCAACTTCGGAGCAATTTGGATAGTAACAGATTGTATTTTCTGAGATTTGGCGTAGAAAAGTTGAAAGGACTTTGATAACTAGGATGGCATGAGGAGACCATAGTAAATCAAATGTGAAATAGCATCTTATTTGAGTCTAAGTGACCAATCCCTGAAAAGTTGGTATTTTCTTCCGTATCGGTCCTTTATCATTGAACATGGGAAACGATTACAATGAGAGGCATGTGAGCACAGAGTCTTTGCCACTGGGCCCTCATAAATCTTGCCAGTTCCCAGTGAACAACACCAAATATTTGCAGCTGAGGAACATTTGGTTTGGCTTAAATTAACATATCTCAGCAGTCAGAAGTCATTAAGCTTTGCCAATGATTTGAAACAATTTTTCCATTTCAAAAGCCATATCGGCTTTTACTTATTTTGCTGGATGAAAAAGGCAGTAGAAACTAAGTAAACAACATGAAACTGCAAGTTACTAATAAATAAATGATAAAGGTCTTTGAACTGTCCATGGTAAATTTGTTAACACTGCTTTTTTTTTTTTTTTAAGAATCCCTTAACTCTTAGGCATATAACAATTCAAGATGATAACAATGTTATGGGAAACAATGATTAAACTATGCAAATGTAGATACGTTTGTCCATGAGATTTTTGTGAATGTAAGATAAACTACAAAGCTGATAAAAATGTGAAAGAATAATCCAACATTTTCAATTAATTTGCAAGAAGATTTAGTATAGAAAGAAAGAAATATGTTGGTGTGTTTGTCAAAGACGACACACCATATATAACATTCATTCAGACATAAGGGCAAGAAAAAATTGTTTAGAATAATTCAATGATCGTACCGGGGAATACATCAAGTGTAAAAAATAAATAGTTTCTATAGATGAGACTGCAGTTTAGAATTCAAATCAATACATTCACCTATTTACAGGTTAATTTCACCAATTACAGAGTATATGTTTTCTTCAAGGAATAACACTGCTTCAGGAAAGAGCAAATTTTAGAAACGGAAAACCAGATTTTAACATCAGTTTCCCTTCATGGCAGTTGTGTCCACCTGGACAAGTCATTTAATCTCTCAGAGCCTCACCTGTAAATTAAAGGTAATAACTTCCACCTTGCGAGTCATTTGAAGATTGGAGATAACTTACAAAACAGAGTACTGTCTCCCATTAAATGTTCTATAAATGGTAGCTATTGATATTAAAAATAGGCAAATTAGTATCATTACTAATGGTATTAATATTAGAGAATATCTAAAACCGAATGTTCTTAAATCTCACATCTAGTGAATTTTTGTTAATTGGTAAGTATGCATTAAGAAGCAACCTTTAATTGATAACTGATAATAGAAATGTATATATTTACCAAAAGTGAAACTGGGAGTATGGTAACACATGGTAAGGGAAATGCAAATAAAGCACTTCTTAAGTGTCAAAGTTGTATTAATGTTACTGTTATGTGATTTCACATAGCACATCAAACAATATTGTGATTTGGGTATTCTTTTTTTTTTCTTTTCTTTTGAGAAAGAATCTCGCTCTGTCACCCAGCCTGGAGTGCAGTGGCATGATCTCAGCTCACTGCAACCTCCACCTCCTGGATTCAAGTGAATTCTCCTGCCTCAGTCTGCTAATTTTTTGTATTTTTAGCAAAATACAAATGGGGTTTCACCGTGTTAGAAAGGATGGTCTTGATCTCTTGACTTCATGATTCACCAGCCTTGGTCTCCCAAAGTACTGGGGTTACAGTGAGCCATGGCGCCTAGCTGATGTGGGTAGTTTTTATTGGTCTATATTTATACAAATCATAGATGTGGCAACTGCAATGTGGTTCCGGGTTCACCTGCCACCAGGCCTCCATTCTCTCTCTTGTGCTATGCTGTTGTAAAATAACTTCGGAGAATATTCACTGAAGACTTCAGATAACTTTTTCATATATAATTTTGTCAAATGGAATAATCCAGTTGCATCTGTATAACACCATTCATTTTAAGTGCAAATTCAACAACTCACCATCCTTAAACCATTAATCAAGATGATAAAGTTTCAAACAACCTCCACATTGTTTGTGAATATTTTATTTATATTTTTATTTTTGCCAAAGACAAGATCCAAAGTAATTGATACTGTAGAAAACAAACATTTTGGGAAATGGTATTTTTAGGAAAATGGCCATTAGAGTATAAGCAATGAGAGTCAAATTAATAAACTTTAATTGATAAAGAAAAATACTTATGTAAATACATCTTTCTTGTCAATTTAGGTGGTAGTTAAAAAATGATACTTGCATTATGTTGGCTTTTTCTCTTTTTGAAAGGTCTTATCTAAATCAAATTAAAATACCTTTCATGCTTTATGAAATAAACACAAAATAATTGGAACACTGAAGATAGAAAATGAAGTACTAAAAGTTTGAATGAGTAATACAACACCATCATTGAAAATATGTAATGCTTTGTGGACCTATATGACTTGGAACACTACAGAAAATTTAATGTTATTTGTTTTACTACTTAGAAGAGCATGGAACCACAAATAAAGCTCTCTTACCACTATATATCAATTCTGAGGTCATACCACACTTGCAGAAAGAGAAAATATGTTGTCATCATTGTTCTTCTGTACTCTTTGCTGTCTGTTTTACAGTTTACTAACTTACACGGTAATGATTGTTTTAAAACATTTTATCTTATTCTTTGTTGAAAGACAGTTATATTACATTAGTTGGACAAGGACAAAGAGATTAATTTAAAAAAAAGTTGTTTAAACTTTTAAAAGAGATTACAACATTGTTCTTTTTAGAAAAAGGAAAAGAGTTGGCAGAGAACCCATAGTGGAAGAGGTGAGCTCGCAGCCCTGCCTAAAGTAGTCAGTTGCCTATACATGCCTACTTGGCTTGCCTTCTCAGTTTCACATCTCATTTCTCTTGGTAATTTACAGACCTCTAATTCTTTCATAAAGGGAAAAGAAAAAAGAATACAAGCAAATTACATTTTCTGATCATCTTGTGAATAAAGATAATCACATCCTTAATATTAGAAAGTAATACTTTGACACCATATGTCAAATAGTTAATATTTAATAAATGTATATTGAGTAAGTGCAGAAAGGTACAGACTTATCTCAGATTTCTTTCATCTGTAAAAATAATTTTTATTTTATTCCATTTTATTTCCTTCCAAATAAAGTTAAAAGAAAGAAAGAATTCTAAAGATAATTTCTAGGCTGGATTTAGAGTATCATCTCCTGGCTTATTTTTCTTCTTTTCTTATGATCAATGTAAGGAAGAGATGGAGGACAGATGGAGAAGGCAGGTGGTGGAAAGGTAGCTGGAAAAACATATATATAACAATATCAAAGGTGAGATAATTTCAAAAAATGTTATAATTGATGTAGATAGCTTCCTCTTGTTAGATAATAAACAACAGGAATTCTGTCAATATGAACATTGATACATATCTTATTAGGAGGAGAGTATTCCTCTAACTTTTCAGGAAGACTTATTTAGTTTAACAACGACTACATTTATTTGGATTTTATGTCTTGTTAAATTAGTTATATTTATTATGCTTGTATAAATATAACTTCATTCCAATTATTTCAGAACATAACCAAATTTCAAATACATTGTGTTCATATGCATCTATTGAAGAAAGGTCTAGGGAGGTCTTTATAACTTTATAAATAGAGAAGAAATATTTGTCCTTGAATAAGCATATGAGAATTGAAGAAAAACTCAAATGGCAAATCTCTAAGAGGTGTACAACTATGGATGAGGCCCTCTAGAATGAATTCGGAAACTCTATAATCTCATATGAGATGCACAAAGTAAAACTCTGTTTAATAAATTTAATTTGCATAATGAGATTATCAATTTTTTAAATGAACTCAGAAATAGGACTTGGCCTGTTAACTCCTGAAATATGAAAACATACAAGTAAAGGAAGAGATAAAAAATCAATTCCCGATACCTATCTCCAGAGATGACATTACTGGAAAATAGAAGTAAGATTTTTAAGGGCTCTGAGTAATTTTGTTATTAATGTTGCCATTTTCTGTTTGTTTTCAGAAGCCTTGTTCTCTAAACAGGGTAGCAAAATGAAAAACACAGGCTCACAAGTCAAAGATCTCTTTGGAATGCCTGTTCCATCACACTGAGTATTTAGATCTCATTCTTTTTTTTTTTTTTTTTTTTTTTGAGACGGAGTCTTGCTCTGTCGCCCAGGCTGGATTGCGGTGGCCGGATCTCAGCTCACTGCAAGCTCCGCCTCCCGAGTTTACGCCATTCTCCTGCCTCAGCCTCTGGATTAGCTGGGACTACAGGCGCCGGCCGCCTCGCCCAGCTAGATTTTTGTATTTTTTAGTAGAGACGGGGTTTCACCGTGTTAGCCAGGATGGTCTTGATCTCCTGACCTCGTGATCCGCCCGTCTCGGCCTCCCAAAGTGCTGGGATTACAGGCTTGAGCCACCGCGCCCGGCCTAGATCTCAAAATATTACATTTTTATATCATTCTTTTGAGGAATAATCACATATATATGTGTGTATATATATGTGCACATATATATTCATACTATAAAGTGTCTAGTGCATCTTAGGCACTCAATTTTTACTATTATAATGTTCACTCTTTCATTTGGAAAGCAGAATATAAGCTAATGATATCAGTGAACTACTTCTTTTATGGTCTCTGATAACCAAATAATGATAAAGTCTATTATGGACACTTGTTACATCCTTAGATTTCCATCATTCTGAAAAGATAATTTTAGCTGGCAATAGTTCTTTGGGGTTTTCAAATACATTACATTATTAGACTATATTGTTAAAATATAACATTTCAAGAGAGTTTAAGAAGAAGATATATTTCCTATCTGTTTAAGAAATACTGGGAAGAGGGGAAAAAAGAGTAAAGAGAAACATTTACAAAATTAAATACATTTTAATTTTTCAGATATTTATTTGACACTTTTGGAAATGTACTATTTACTGACTCCTGTTCCACCAAAAAGAATTTAGAAAAGGCACTCTAATACCAACATAAAAGTAACTGGAAAATATTTATGAAAATAAACATGAATAAATGTATCCCTTATTATGTGACTTATGAAAAATTTATGCTGCTGATGAAGAAAGAGATATTGGGGAGAACTGGAAGGTGTAATCCTATCTAATGTGTTCATATGTTTAAAGGATCCTGGTACCTAGTAGGCTTTCAGCTAAGACATTTCAGCTCCCTTCCCCTTTAGAGAAATAGATTCAGGAAAAAAATGCTTCTATCTAAATAATCTATGACTACAGCCTTAATAACCTCTTCTGGCTTGCATTTGTTTTAGCATCTTAAAATAAATGGGGGTAGTTGTGATTATAGCAAATCATATATAAATATATTTCACTGTCAGTTTTATTTTTATGAATCAAATAAAATTTTCTAGTTAATAAATATACAAGACTAGGCCTAACTTTAAATAATGTTAAGAATATATTTTTCTAATTAGGGGATACATTATACTGAGAAAAGTTAATGACAATTGAATCCAAGAAACATGTAGGAGATATTTTTATCTGATTAGAGACAACTATTCAGGGTTTACCTGCTTGTACCAATAAACCACTTTACTTTTAGAATAACTGGTCAGGAAAGTTGTTTTAAGACTTTAAAAAAAAAAGAAGAAGGGATATCCATAACATTCTTTTGAGAAATTATTAGGAAAAGACAATGAAGACTGTGAGTCAGAGAAAAGCTCTTTAAAGCATATTTTATAAGATTTTCTCTTATATTTTCCATTAATCATAACTAGAGAAATTTTTCTAGAGAAATATTTTCTCCATTTCCCTATTTTTCATTTGGAAGTCAGCTTTCAAGGAAGTAAAAAACATTTCCTATGTAATTTATTATATTTTCAATCTAAAGATCAGCATGAGAAAAGGAAAGGAAACGTGATAGTGAAATTTAAATCTTTTAGGACAAAACATCAAGCTTGGCTGTTACTTATTTGCCTAATTTTTCTCAGTGGCTTACATTAGGCTTAAATACTATGATGTTGATACTACTGTGAAGTCATGACCACAGTTATTTTAGACCTATATTAAATTCTAATATGCTATTCAAAATAAGCTCATCAAATTATTGAAGGGTCTTTTCTTCAATACCTTGTCTACATTTTCCTATAAAATAGTTTGACATTTTCACTGTCTCTTTAGTTCAATGAAATCTCTATGGGCATGTACTTATTAGGTCTTCCTTTCTTGCTTTCTCTTTACCTGTCTCTGTCTCCCTCTCTCTCTGTGAGACACACACACACACACACACACACACACACACACACACACACACACACACACTTTTACTGTATTGATAGCTAGGTATCCAGAATAAAAGAGTACTGAGGAATAGCATCAGTGTGTATTTTTTATTGGTATTTCAACAAGGATCCTTTCTCTTTTTCTCCACCCCACCCCAGTGGCACAGAGAGAGAAAGACTTACATAAACACATAAGAAGCTTGGTCAGGAAATTAGACATCTTATCTCTGGGTCGGCTAAATAAGGACCAATAATCTAGGCCTGCAGCACTCCTCATGATAACTGCCTTTACAAAATGAAATTTTGACTTCCTCACAGCTTAGCTACAAGAAGACACTATCAGTAGACCAGCATTTCTGTGCAATATGAGGAGTAGTAAAAGATTTTAACATCTGACAGGGGAAAATGAACAACTGATAAAAAGTCTTTGAATTGTTCTCTCAATGCAAGGCAATATTTTTTATGCTGATTTACATTTTTATTATTGTTTACTTTCTTGATAGACTGGAAGTATACTAAACTTGAAGTACATAAATTGAAGGAAAAATTCAAAAATCAATAGAAACAATAAAAGAACAAAAATCTTTAAAAAATAGTTGTTTTTAACATTAAATTATGCTTGTTAATTTAATTGCATATTTACTTTGTTAATGATTTGAAATCATTGAGAAATATTTATTACTTTAATAATATCTACATAAACCATTATGAAAAGTAAAAATATATTGATCATATTGAAGTTCTACTTCTAAAATTAACCAAAACATCAACATCAGAACTTTTAGTTTCCAGGAGTAGACAATGCTTTGATGATGCCCAAAGTGGGCAGTTACAACTATGTGGAAGGAAAAGAAATGAAGAAACAATATCTAGATTTTAAAATTAAACATAAAATGTAATTTTAAATCTTTAATATTTACATTAATAACACTTCTGAAGTGTGGAGAAAAAAATGATTATGAGGTAAAATTTAAAACAATAATAACAAAATTCCATTGTCATACAATATCATAAAAATATTAAAGTTATAACTCATCTTTAATGGTTCATAGATGATTGAACAAAAAACACGTTGAAATTTATCACTAAATGTACCTATTCAAGTAAAACTGTGGACTTAATTTTGTCCTTGTTTATAAGAGCTAAAGGAGTGTTCAATGCAAATAATGCTGCTGAAATTTTAGAAAAATGTAATTTTATTTTCATATGAAACAGGTGAGGAACAAGCTAAAAGCACGTGGAAAAAGATCTAGTGACTATCTGACTCTTCAACTCCCAGAATAAAAACCTAACAAATCAGAGTTTTTGTATGTTTTATAAAACTATTTTAGTAAATATTAAATATTTTACATAATTTAATTTTTAAGATAGAACAATAATACTTAGAAAACCAAGCTTACCATTCTCAGTATACTAACACTTTATTATAAAATGTATAATTATAATACTGATTAAAGTTTGGTATAAGAAAAACCTTAAGGAAGCATTTTTATAGATGTTGCATTTTCAGATGTTATAGACATACTAATCTGCATATCATGTGAATTTTCTTCACAAAATGTAAAATGTTCAACTGGCTTTAGCATGTGTAAGAATTTCCAAATAATGTACCATTAATATTTTCATTTAAAATTTGGAATGTTATTATTAACCAAGCAATCAAAAAGAAAGAGTGATTCTGATTATCACAAATTTGGTCATGAAATAAGGAGACAGACTTAACAAATCTCATATAAAAATACCATGGTAAATATTCCTTAACTTACAAACATGGTACATTCCTTCAGCAGTTCGAAGGGTTAAAAAAGGTTTAAATAAAGTCGGGCGCATTTTTTTTTTCCCCCACGACATTGCTTTGATGCTGAATTTACTTTCCATACAAATATTTATAATGATCTCTTGTATTACTTAGCTTGTTTGCACACTTTATTTACCCATCATGATTTTAAATCTTTTTGATAATTTCTCAGAATACCTAGAAAAGTTCTTTAACAACTGGAAATGTTTGTATAAATATTTTGAAGATTCAATAAGCTATCTTATATGATTTTTTTTAAAGATGTTCTGAACAATAGTTTAACATAGTCTTCCAAGTTGACTAAATCAAAGTAAAAACATTCACTTAAGTACAAAGAGTAGTTTATTTGGATAATGACTGAAAATTTTGCACCAAACTTGAGGTAGAAATTGGTTAAACATAATAATTAAGGTATTACTATCTTTAAATTATTAATTCTCATATTTGTTTTATTTTATAAAACTATTTACTTTTATTTCATTTTGATAGTAAATGATTAAGAGAAATGCATTGATTTGATCCTCCTAAACTTTACTCTAGTTAAAAATTTAACAATACTGATCCAGCTAAATTTATCATCTCTTGAAATGAGAAACTAGAACAATTAAATCTAATTTAAATAACTGTATCTTATTGATAAATGTATTCAGAAACATCAAAATTCAAAACAACTAAAATTTACACTCAAAATAATTGCTTTCAAACAGTTTTGTCAGGAGAAATCTTTCTCAAGTGCAATTTTATCCCAGATATCTAGGTAGAGATACTTGAGTTAAAGTGTTAGTCTATGGAATGCTGAAATCTCATATCTAGTGAAAGTTCTTGAGACATCCTCGCTATTTCAAACCCTAGAGCTTACAGTAAATACTTAGGAGATTACGGACTTGGAGGCACTGTGCTCTAAGAGACAGAGCATAATAATGAGAAGAAGCAGACTGTATCAATAATAATTGCATTTTTTTCATATGCCTTGATTGTATCTGTTGCCTAGTGGCTGCAAATCCAAGGATTCTACATTTATGGAAATGATGTGCCAAGTTTCATTCCTCACATCATCTTCAATAAATATTATGACATGCATTCATTCAACAAAAACTTGGAGTGTTGATTCTGTATGGGGCAGTAAGCTGAATGGTGGGTTGAAGGTGGTTGACAAGGATAGACTTCACATATCATGCAAACCTCAATGTAGGAGACACTCTTGAGCTTTCTCTTTCTATCATCCTTTCCCCCATTATCAAATTCCTCAACAAATTCGCTCAACACCATTTCAATCAATCCATTTCTGTCCACTTTAATTGCCAACACCCTAGTCAAAGTCACCATCATTTCTCACCTAGAGGTCTTTAATAGCCTCTTAATTAGTTTTTTATTTAATTACAGCTCTGCACCCCATTATATATTTTCAATGCAAAAATCAATTAGAATCATGTCATTTCTCTGGTTAAAATCCTCAAAAGATACTCATAAAATACAAACTTCTTACCAAAGAAGGCAAACATCTCCACGCTCTGATCACTTCACCTCCCTGACTTTATCTTACCATGTTGTCTGCATTAATCTTTATTCTCTGGCCAAGAAGATTCATGCCATTTTCATCCTGCTTGAGGGCCTTGGGCCTGTTGGTCTCTTTGCCTAAAATGCCTCCCCAACTCCACTGCACCAGAACTTGCTATGACTGCCTTTGTTTTATCATTCTGCCTCAGTTCAAATGTTACCCAGAGAAACCTCTTGGTGCCATCCTATGTATGAAAGCCTACCCTAGCTACTATCACATTTCCCAGTCTCTTATCAGTCATACACAAAACACCAACTAATATAAGTTCATATGTTCGTTTCTGGGTTTATCATTTACTTGCCTATGCTGGTATCTTTGATAAAAATATAAATTTTATGAGAGTAGGCGATTGTTGATCACCTTGCCTCCAGCAGATAGAACAGTGCCTGGTCCTCAGACCTCAAGGAATAATTGAAGGGAAAAAAGGGGGAAGTAGGGAAAAGCAAATAAAGTTCAGGAATGTCTATATGATCACAATGTTAGAGTTCTATAGAGAGAATAAATAAAGTCTTCAATGGTTCCTTCATGATTAGTCATTTCTTTCTCAATGCCATCTTGAAAATATTGTAGTTGTTTATCACACTAAACTTTAATTTTGTCTCAAGTTTGTCTTCTCCATTAGAAATTATACTCCATGAGGTGCCCTGTTATCTGTATTTCCAATTATCTAGTTGGAATTATCTAGCTTGATTCAGAATAGCTGCTCAATGAATATTTTCTGTTTACTAGACAAACATAAAAATGTAAAACTGTATTTGTTGTATTTTTTCATAAAGTTATTTCTACTGAAATCATACATACATGAGCTATGTAGATATTTTTCTCTATGAGTTTAAATATAACCCACACAAATCCAACTCATTTTACACATCAGATACACTAGCTTCTGAATTTTCGATGAACCCTTTTCTACTTCTCTAGACCAGCAAACACAATCACTCATAAACTGCATCTCACATTACACTATTGTTTCTTGACCTTTAAAACTCAATGCCCCACACTAGGCCACTGCTCTTTTAAATATTCCACATTGATTATTTCTCAGGGCTAGAGAATGGAATGGATTCAAATAATACTAAGGTTAAAAATCTAATTACTTCAATCATAGAATGAAATGTTCAGTGCCATCTTCAATTTCATCATTTTATTACAGAGGTGATACATGAGTACTACAAAGAAGATACATTAGGGTAGATAATCCCAGCTAGTGGTTCTGTAATGGGAGTATTTCTATCTGGTGTTTTGTTTTCCTCAAAAAAAAAAAAAAAAAGCAATTACTTCATGCAAAAATGATTTTATTGTAGTGTTTGGAGAAGCAAGAGCGGCAAAAGAAGTCTTGGAAGGTCTTCCTTACCTATATAAGAATTCTGAGCAAGGAAAAGGAATATGAAGAACACAGGCAAGGGAATGTGAACTTGGAAGGGAAACACTGACATTCCACTTACCCAGTCACAAAATGGATCTTCACATTTTAATAAAATCAACAGTATAAAATATTTAAACCTTCACATGAATTCTCCAGGGGAGCACTGAACAACAAACTACCAGAGTTTCTGGATATTTTTAGGAAATGCAAACAGCATAGTACATTTAGTTTAAAAATAAAAACAGACTCAGTTTAAAAATGACTGCAGTTTCAAATGCTGGCACCTCTCTTACCTACGGAGTTCTAGATTTCATTTAAAACAAAAATAAACAAAAGACTCAGGGTCAGGTTAAAACATATATTTGTTGCATTCGATTTCATTTCATCTTTCTTGTCCTTTAAAAAAGAGGAACTAACATTGTCGACATGGTAATTTCAGAGTTTAATTTAGGCAGTTATTGCATATATATGTTTATCACATAAAAGTCATCTTTCATTCCTCGATGTTGCACAGTTCCTTATATTTTATTTTTTAAACTTTTGAATGAGAAGTAAAGATTTAATGTCTAAATATTCAAAGTGCAAATGTTTAGCCGCTGAAATTGTTACAGTTCTGCTATATACACACAGCTCTATTTGTTAAGAGGCGAGAAATAGTGAAAATCATTTTCTCATTCACTGTTCTATAAAAACACTCTCACACTGGGTCTAGCTGTTACTATTTTTTGTCAACTTCTGTTTTGCTTCTGTCTCTTGAACTTGCATGTTCTATGGCCCGTAGTGATATTCATTGATGGGTGCTCTTGATATTCAGAAAAATGCTTTTCTTTGCCTCTTAACCATGAAGTTCAGCAATGACAACCAAAGATTAGGTTGTGTGCACCCTTTCAGTTGTGGACTACAGAAAATATTTCCTTCGAAAGACTTTCTAGAAACTTGTCAGAATTAACTATAAAATTAACTGTTTGATTCTCAACCGTGAGCCTATAATACCAGCGGTTAAGAGAAGCCCACAATCTGCAACATATTCATAAACTCTCTGAAAATGTTACTGATAGGAACTCTAATCAATATAAAAACTTGCAGTAACAAAGGAATCAGTATGCACAAATTCCCCGAGGATTTCTACTTTCCTAAATAAAGCTTGTATTTCTGGCTAATTCTCCTAAGATGCTATTTTACACATATTTTATTTTTTAGTGAATTAAATTTGGGCAAAATAGAGATAGTCAATTACACCAAGCTTTACTCATTTCCTGTCATTTTCAACTCAATCAGCACTAAAACTTTTATGAAAATACTATAGTTGATCAATATATTTATAAGAGAAAATATCAAAATAGATGGAACTGGAAAAGAAAGGGCAATACCAAGAATGTAGTCAAGAAATAACTGGTTGTATTTTAAAGAGTGTCTTCTGTTATTTAGTTTGTTTTAAAATAACATTCAAAATAAAGGTGATTTAAAAGATCATATTCTTAATTGCATCAAAAATATTAAAAACTTTATTTCTTTGTCAATAAAATGATCCATCATTGTTATGAGATAAACTTTATGAATTTAGACTTCCATGTCATTTATTCTATATTGTACAGCATATTTACATATAATATAAATTCACTAGATAATATAATTGGAAAACGTTTCCAATTAGATTCAGTATTATGGCCCTAAAATGAATGCATTTCTGTTAATATAAAAGTATACCTGGTACATTTTATCATGCATTCGAGATTTTAATCAGGTAATCTACACAGCATCTGGAAACCTAAGCAGAGGCAAAGTCTGCTATAACAAAGGCACTGTAACAGTTCACCTTCAGTGAAGAACAATAATGCATTATTAAATTCACTTTCCTGCTCAGTGGTTACACTTAGCTGACCACAGCAAATTTGCTCTCTGCCTGGTCCTCACAAGTTGGCAGAAAAATAGATTCTGTCACATTTAACGGGTTTAGAAAATGACAGGATGCCTCTTTTGTTTTAACTATAAACCATAATCTTTCAGAGGTAAATATAATTACAAATGCCTTTGGTCATGTCATTCTTAGGACAGATATTATATGTGGGTTATCACAGAATCATATATCACCATAACTATCATTAATAAATGAAACTGATACTACATATCAAAAAATCTAGATTTTTTATGAAGCTTTCATTCCATATGACATCATAATTCTTATAATGGAGTAAAGACAATTTTGAAACCTTACAGAGCTCTGAACATTACAGCAACCTGTAGGTTTTTGTTTTATCTTAATTTATGTTACATGAATTACGGTATTTAGTCTATGATAAAAATATTACATTTAACAAACTCAACTTCAGCTTCAATAATATTGCCTAAATTAAAATGGAAAGAAATTTTAAAGTTACTGAT
Source organism: Colobus angolensis palliatus (assembly GCF_000951035.1). NCBI lineage: Eukaryota > Metazoa > Chordata > Mammalia > Primates > Cercopithecidae > Colobus > Colobus angolensis. Next base: position 3,999,895 of record NW_012123376.1, on the reverse strand, counting down.
TAAATGATTCCCAACATAAAAATCTATATGATTGCTTATCTATTAACCCATAAACCCTTTCCTTAACAAACATTACTTGTCCTATTAATATCCTATTATAAAGGAAATGCTATTTTTTAATTTTATGTACTGTTAAATTTAGATTATCATGTTACGTAGCATTTTTGGTCAAGTAGGAGAGAAATAAATATTCTGTAATGATGAATTACATTACTTTCCTAGAAATATTTTCATAAGTAATAAGTTCAAATTATGATGCTATTCCTTATGGATAATGAAGTTCATACATAATTTTATTTTTTTAAAAACGTGATTCTTTATGGTTCTATAGAAATTTTACTTCAGAATACTTTACAACTAGATGCAAGAGATTTACCAACCAACAGCAAAGAAATATTGCTTCCTTACTTGACAATGAGTATCAGTTACTCAAGGAAGTATTTTCATAGTTTCCTGAAATGTCTTTCGTAAGGGCTTTTAAACTTTATTGTATGCTTGAGCTTATTTCACATAATGATCATGATTTAAAAAAAACTGGCATAGTTTGCCTTAATATTTAATTATGCAAATAAACTATGCAACACCTTCAATAAAAATATCAATTATGAAAATAACAATTAAAGACATAAATTCATTACTTGACTCTAAGATCTGAATAAAATTTTTTCTTTACAGGAAGTATACTGGACTTGCAATTTGTATACGTATCTTATTCTATAGGTTACATTTTCAATATATAAGTTCATTTATATGGTATGGCATTTTACATTTTTATTGATAATATCACATGAATCATTTGTTGTCAAAAAAGAGAAGTCTCCTGCTGTAATTAGATGAAAACACTGACATTTTTACATGGTGTTAAGAGTTAAATTCTGTTATTAAAGACAAAGAATATCCTGTGAAATCTGCTTTGCAATTTATTTCAATTATATTGATTTTCTGGGTTCTAAAAATGAATTGTAGCAGAATTCTATGGAGCTTTTTAAACATTTAACATCTTTTAGCTTGTTATCCTTTTTAAAAAATTATTGACATTTGTGGAAAAGTCACTGATCTTTGCCCAGTTTTTTGTTTTTGTTTTTGTTTTTGTTTGTTTGTTTTGTTTTGTTTTGTTTTTACCTTTACAAATTTCAGGCTGGGCACAGTGGTTCACTCCTGTAATCCCAGCACTTTGGGAAGATGGGTGGATCACCTAAGGTCAGGAGTTCGAGACCAGCCTGACCAACATGGTGAAACCCCATCACTACTAAAAATCCAAAAAATTAGCTGGGCATGGCAGTGGGCACCTGTAATCCCAGCTACTCAGTAGGCTGAGGCAGGAGAATCTCTTGAACTCAGAGATTCTCTGAGTTCAGGAGGCGGAGGTTGTGGTGAGCCAAGATTATGCTATTGCACTCCAGCCTAGGCAACAAGAGTGAAAATCCACCTCAAATACATACATACATACATACATGAAAAATAAAATAAACAAATTTCAAAATTGTCCATCAGGTATAAAAAGTACATTGTGGTTCAGATAAACTTATTATATCACAATATGAAAATATAACTTACTCTTCAATCATCTGAGTTATTATCATACATGCTGTTTCTTCATTTCATGGTAAAAACTAAATTATTAGCTATAAAGAATTGATAGAGAAAAATACATGTGTTGATAGTTGACTTTTAAATATCAATAATGTCATTACCATAATTCTAAGTTTATTTCTTAAAGTTTTCCATAATAAATAAATCTCTCTCCTCTTTGCCTTGTCTAAAACAATGAGGAAAGTCTGTTTAATCTCGAGCCACTGTCATGATTTCCAGAACACTGAAAATTCATGAGTGTTTCATATATAAATTTTATTGGAAGCCAAATTTTTCTGCAAAGAAAATATATAAACTCTAATCTAAGGTCTAACTTCAGAGTTTCTCACTGTACCATCCACATGTTATAGAGAAAATAAGAACTTATAAGCCAGTCTACCTCTATATAAGGAAGCTGAGAACTTTGGCTATTTGACACCAAAAGTAATATTCAATTTAAACAATAAGTGAGCATTTTGAGGAGATTGAAAGCTCAGCTATTGTACCATCAGCAATTATTCCAAGTCTACAAAAGCTCTTAGTCTAACTAAGATCACAACAAAATAAAATACATTCATGAAAGATTGAAGATCCTTGAGGAACTGAAATTAATGGCACAAAAGAGATTTTCCAATATTATTGACATAGACTTCTCTCTCCTTTCACCTACTGCCTAAGTTTGAAAACTGGATTTAAGTCAGGAAACAATATGGTCTGTGTTTATGGTATGTGAAGGATTTACGCTGTATGTTTATTGGGATCTGAAGGACTTAGGTTCACTAGAAACGCAAAAGCAACAAAAGGAAAATGTAATTGCATCACTTTTGGTCTCAGGAGGATACACTGGAATTGGCACACATTCCTCATTGGAGTCTTTTACACATATACAGTCCAGTGTTTTTTTTGTAAAATCAAGTTGAATCCTAATAAGGATGATATGAACTGAAAAATCAAAATATTTAGATGATTAAAACAAATAAGCAATAAAAACTTTAAGAATAAATGAATAAATTTCAATTCAGAGGAAAAAACATCAAAAAGCTCTTGATTCGGATAATGTTTCTATTTCTGTGATTAAAGAGAGACACTGTTAAAATTCTGACTTATTTCTCAGTAGACAATGAGAACTAACATGCTTGATCAGATACCATGGGCCAAGTACTTTTTTAAGAGATGCACAGAAAATCTAACTTAAATCTTGTGAGGTAAGTAGATATATTGCTTAAACTCCCCATCTGCCTTGATTTCAATGCTTTTCTAGATACAATAAGGGGGACAATATTGATATGGAGAATGTAGCACCATTCATCTCCAAAAAATTCCCCTTGATTACAATTCTTAATTTATGACATAGGTCACGCATAGTCTCTGTCCCATCTATAAATAATAGCAAAACTCAGAAAGGCATTTGATCTTCAGCCAAAGGTTTAAATAGGCTACTTCTACTAAGATTCCCCAAGAAGAACCACACCTTCTCTCCTAATACGATAGTGATCTACCACATATCTTTCTCTAGAATTGTCCCACCTTACCACTAAAGCACACAACTATAGCAAAACTCAGAAAGGCATTTGATCCTCAGTCATAGGTTTAAACAGGCTATTTCTGCTAAGATTCCCCAAGAAGAACCACACCTCCTCTTTTAATATGATAGTGATTCACCACGTATCTTTCTCTAGAATTGTCCCACCTTACCACTAAAGCACACAGCTGCCTATGAAAATTCTCAAAAGAGCCGTAAGTGTAGAAAGAACTACATCTATTGGGTAAGTATGGCAGAGTGAGAATGGAAATCTTCCTGTGTATCTTCCTGTGTATTCATTATTGCCAGTAAAATGTACAAGAAAAACAAAGCCATGAGACACATGACTACTTTTGAATAGAGGTTATAGTTTAGACAAACTCCTAAATATGGGTTTAGCCTTCATTATCATTGATTTTGTTCAAAAACTTATCAGCATGGTTTGAAAATACAATGTCCTATGTCCTTTTGTTTAACATTCATCTCTAACTTTTTAGCAACAAGCACAGTGGTGCTTACCACATAGTAGGTAATAACAAACAGCTGAATGAATAAATTAATAAAGAAAATTGCTCACTTTAAAAAATAGTGCTGTTAAGAAATCATTTTTCTGTAATTTTACTTAAATGTGTGAGAGATTATGACTGCAAAACTTTCCTATGTCCTTTCACAAATGTTTCCTGGAATTGTATTATTCTAAATGCTATCACTTATATTAAATGACAGTTGAACAGATAAATCATTCTCTTTTATGGAACACACTGCAGTATGATAGACTTTGTGACAGACACCGAACATTCAGTTGTAAAAAGTATAGACCCAACCACATATTCGTGGAACTTGCAACCTGGTGAATTACAAATCTTATCAGGGCCCTCCAGATTCACTGTCCACCCTCTCTGCCTTCCTCTCTGATCTGTGTGACTTCAGGATGC
>NW_012123376.1:3980866-3990866 GCF_000951035.1 Colobus angolensis palliatus | reverse complement strand
CTATCCATATCTAATACCCACAATCACATGTGATTTACACAGCCACATATATTTGTTTCTCCTCAATATATTTATTGAATGAATTCAAGGTTTATTGAAATTGTATTAAATAAATGAAGATTATTTTTAATACAATCATTGACATATAAAATAACTGATTAATGTAGTTAATTTAGCAATTCTTTCCTCCAAACTGTTCACATTACTAGCAAAACTGTACTAGCTATATGTAATCAAAGTGCTCTCTACAATATTATAATTTCAAATTTCCCATTTGGGGTCAAATGTAAATCATGATAACTGTGGTATTATGAATTGAAAATAGATAATATTCTAATTCAGAGGTTTACAGCATGTATATTTTCCAATTTATATAATCAAGTCACATACTCTTTAGCTAACTTGATAGTAGTAATGGTTTCCATTGGATATTTATATGCATCAAGCACTCCAGACATATATTATCTCACTTAACTCAGAAAAGAAATTTATCGTACTCACTAATGCTAGACCTTGTGCTAAGTATACAAAGAAGGTGAGAAGGCAAAGCTCCTGCCCTGAAGAAGTTTGGACTGAACACTATGGATAAGAAGGCATACATATCCCATGTAAGGAAACAAACAGAAGTCATGTAGGAAAAGACAGACGATGTTTGAGAAACTTGAAAGTTCAGTGTGACGTGATGGTCATCAAGGTGCATGGGTAAAAAGAAAATAAATATTAAAGTCTATATTTTATACCAATTACCCATCATTACAGGGCTGTTATGAATATCTTACTACTGTAAATATTTTCTTCAATTGTCATTGAAATATTATTACAAGCTCTGCTCCTAGAAATAATTCATAAAATAATGAAACCATTGTCTTAAGCAAGCTGAGCTATGGCTTAGCATATGACATGTGCCATCTACTTAAGAAAGAGCTCTGGGATCCAAAGAAACTTGTTGTTGTCCAGTGTTATGAAACAGAACTAAAAGTGATGGCACTAACTTCAACACTTATTTCTGAGGCATGGAAACTGAGGAGGAAAATCACATAGATAAGTAATACTTACAGAGAATATTTTATGAGACTGAGATGTGGTAACAAAAAATATATTTCGATGATAAAAGTGAAGAAGTTGTGTGTTAGAGAATTTTACAAGTGAAAATATGTGTTAACATTATCAAAATATAGACAATTGTAAAGAATAAAGGCTTTTAGTCTATGCAATTATATATAGACACAGGAGATACTAACAGGCTCCCATAAAGTTGTTGTATGTAATATTTAGTATTGATTAATTTGAATAAGATCTATCTAGAATTTAAAAGAAAAAAACTATTTGTTTACTTACAATTTAATTTTTATTGATATATAATAGATGTATATATTTTGGAGGTATATAGACAGTTTAAGACATTTATAAAATTTTTAAAGACCAAATCAGTAGAATTGGGATATCCATCACCCTAAATATTTGTCTTTTCTTTATGCTAGAAATATTTGAAATTATTCTCTTCTAGGTATTTTGAAATATACAATAGATTGCTGTAAACTATAGTCACCCTACTGATTTATTGAACACTATGTCTTATTTCATCTATCCAACTGTGTATTTGGACCTACTAATCCTCTCTCCTCCCCACTGTTCTAAACAGCCTCGGGAAACCAGCAATCTACTACCTTCACGAGATCCGCTTTTGTAGTTCCCATGTATGTGAGAACATGTGCTAATTGTCTTTCTGTGCTTGGCTTATCTCACATACCACAATGACCTGTAGTTCCATTCAGGTTGCTGCATTTTTGAAGACTCAATCTTGATTTAAGCTAGGATTTTTAAACAATGAGAAATGCACAAATAAAAGTATATTTCAAAAATTATTTCCAAGAACTTGAAAAAACTGATACACAATAATTTTCTTTCAAAAGGGCTTTGTATGAAAATGGTCCATAAGGTTGGATGCTAAGACTAAAATATAAAGAAGAGACAAAAAGCCAAATATGGCCAGTTTGCTAACTACTTGATTGCCTTTAGTGCTCTGTCCTTCACTTTAGATTACCAACATGAAAAGTTTTTATACAAAGATGTTGAATATTGGAAATCTTGAGCACTCCCCAACAAGCAGAATATGACACAAAAGAAGTTCTTTATGGCCTGAAGCAAATCCCCTGGATTTTCTGCCTCCCCCAGATTAGTCCTGCTACTATAATGTTGGTCTCCTGAAGTTATCACCAGTGAAAGAAAGTTTTCTCATTTCTTATGAAAACAAATGAAGAGAAAAGCCTTATCTGTAGGAGAAAGTACATATTAAGAAAAAAATCTGTATAATTTTAATGAGGAAAGGGAGAGACACAGAAAGAGAGTGACTGATTTGCATTTCATTTGCTTTCATTCACATATCTAGCTTTCAGTAAATATTTATTCATTGATTATCTCACATTGGACTACTTATTCCAAGACCAAAATACAATAACACAAATTAGGTATGCAACAGTTAGTCCCAACTATAAATGCTTAAGTTTTCTATAACTGGAAGAAGTTAGTATTATAGGCTTCTCTCTATCATATATATAATTTTTGATCAATCAAAAATTAGATACATTGTATAATAACAAAAATGCACATATTGAATTACAGGCAAGGTAAGAAGTATGCTCCAAAATTTGTTGAAAGTAGCAGCAATTTAAGAAAAACCAAAATAAATTATGCATGAGAGAGCAACACTGTAAACTAGCATCAGTGGACAAATGTGTGGAGGATAAACAGAGAGATCCAGCATCAAGAAACAGTGAGCCTATTTATATGCCACAAAACTCCATTATTACAGCCTATTCCACTATATTTAGAATGAGGCAAAAGATCAGCAATGTTTTAAAACACAGAAAGCTCTTGAGAATTCCAGATGTTTGGAAAAGCTGAAAGACAGTTGTTTTTAGAGCCATGCTATGTACTATCCCGGAGTTTTCCTAAGCATATATCTTTGACAAACTCCTGAGTTTAATTGAAGTATCTCTCTTAATCTTAAAAGTATGTCTCCTTATACTTGAGATGACTGCAAAGGTATTATATATCTATCACTTCTTTTTTTTTTTTGAAATGGAGTTTTGCTCTTGCTGCCCAGGCTGGAGTGCAATGGCATGACCTCAGCTCACTGCAAACTCTGCCTCCCAGGTCCAAGCAATTCTCCTGCCTCAGCCTCTCAAGTAGCTGGGATTACAGCACCCACCACCATGCCTGGTTAATTTTTGTATTTCTAGTAGAGACAGGATTTCACCATGTTGGCCAGGCTGGTCTGGAACTCCTGATTTCAAGTGATCCATCTGCCTTGGCCTCCGAAAGTGCTGGGATTACAGGGCGTGAGCTACCACACCTGGTCTATTATTTATCTCTCTCTGTGTGTGTGTGTGTGTATAGATAGATAGATAGATAGAATGAAGCTCATAGCTATTTAATATTAAGAAAAACATAAAATGTTTAAGTTACTGATGCTTAAGATTTCAGACCACAGTGATTCTCAGAATACAAATATATTTTGGCATCTATTTTTGGAAACAGTGTTTTCTAAAGATTCAATTGCCTTTTGAATAATTTAGTTGGCAGGCAGCAAATTACATATAGGTTCAACCCTAAAATGACACAAACACACAATTAACTTCTCCACAAATATCTATCTCTAAATAAAGTTACTTGTTTGATACAGATATGAGTTGTAGGAAAGTTACAGGCCCATGTATGAGACCCATGATAAATGTTATCAGGAAAGAAAATAATTTTTAATTTAGTAGTCTCTAACAATCTAGAAAGCCCATGAATATTTACTATTAATTCACTATGCTAAAAACTGGATAAAAGAAAGCATACACAAGAGAAAAGCATCCATAATAAAACACTTACTAGAATAGTATCAAAATCTATTAAAATTTTGGGATTACACATACACATTTGAAATCAACGATAGTTTCACATTTCTAGGGAGAATCTTAAAAATTTATTTGTCACCATAAAATATATGTCAAAATATTGGGAAACTTTTGGGCTACAGTCAAGACTTTGTTCTTACAGCAAAACAATTTAGAAAACCTTGATGTAAGTACCATTAGTGATATAGTAAGTTGTTATGTATATTCGTGGTCAGAATGTTCTAAGGTGTTTCATATAAATGTGCTTTCTGAAGTTCAGATAATTTCACCTTTGGCCTTACTATTAATCCTTAAAGCATGTGATCTCCACAGTTGTTTTAACTCTTGTCTGTCTCTTAGAATCTTCTAGAAATTCAGCCCAGATCAGTATGCACTCAAAGACTGCCTAGTCTGTTTAAAGCAAATGCAGTACACAGATGACTCCTAAGCAGCTTACATTCTAGTAGTGGAAGGATAGCAATGAAGAAATAACTTCCAAATAACAAAGCAAATACTTTAAAACGTGCCTAAATCAATCTAGTATATTATTTCAAAAAATGCTCCATGTTGGCAAAATTATAATAATAATAAATAGATTGAAATAATGACATATGAAAAAGGAATAGTTACGAAAAATATAGGTCAATTCAAAGGATAATGTTGCACAAAGCTCTCCACCAAAAATTCTAGTGAGATCTGTTATTCCAGTTTTAGTACTGATCATTCCTTTTGTATTTTTCTCTTCGCTACCACCTCTGGACTTGTATATTTCTCTTAGCCTTTCTCTACCATGGTGCTGCAAGAGAATTTAGCTCTAATATCCTGACATTCATCGTATAACATAAATTAACTTTCTTCTTAGGCATCCCAAGTTAAACTTGGTAAATAGTATGTAAGGGAAAATTGAGAAAAGAGTGACTCAAATAATTTTCTGTAGGGCTTTATTCTTTAGCTCAACCCTAGTGGAGAATGATTGTGAAACCTGTAAAATTAATTATTATATTTAAATATCATTACTTAAAACTTGAATCTTCAATGAAACTTTATGTTTTACCACTATACTATTTTTTTTTTTTTATTTGACATGGAGTCTCACTCTGTCACCCAGACTGCAGTGCAGGGGCACGATCTCGGCTCACTGTAACCTCTGCCTCCAGGGTTCAAGCAATTCTTCTGCCTCGGCCTCCCACTATAGGTGCGCACCATCATGCCCATCTAATTTTTGTATTTTTAGTAGAGACGGGGTTTCAGGCCCGCCTCAGCCTCCCAAAGTGCTGAGATTACTGGTGTGAGCCAGTACACCCAGCCCCACTATACTAATTTTTACAATACTGCTATGCATGGATTTTTGATTAAATATCAAAGATATAGGTCAAAATAAATATGATGGATAATATATATGACATTCTTCTTTATCGTTAATGAAGAGGTTGTGAAAAAAATGTAAGTTAAAAATTTAGAGACAATCTGACCTAGTCATGCACTGCATTAGAATAGTTAATACAAATAACACCTGATATCAAGTTTCACAATAAATAACGTAAAAATTTTATTAATGCCTCTGTTTCTCAATTATGTCTAGATGCCAACATGTTAGTACCTAGATTGTGTTTTCTCACTGACATTCCATAACTCAAATAATCTAATTTGTAGAAATATACTCCTTCTCCCTAAGGGATTTAGCAGAGCTATTTTTATGCTGAAAAGGAAATGTTTTATGTAAGCATTTTTACTTTTTTGTGAGTAGTCTTTTTGGTGGGAAGAAGGTACCCCTCCTTAACTTAATCTCCCTCCAAGCATTTATTCCTATTCAATTATTTAAATACCCAATTTTATTTCCTTTCCGTGTTGACAGCTGATTAATTGTGTCTCTTTTGTTTTCCAAATAAATAACCCTTATTCACAACACTGATTAGTTGATGGCTTTGTCAAAAAAAGATAAGCAAATTATCCTATCTATATTTATAAAGTTTGAAAATATTAAGGTAAAATAAAAGATAGGTGGGAAGATTCTTATATTCACAATTTAACACTTAAAATTTGAAAATATGTATTTGCATCTCCAAGAATAAATTTCTAATATGCTGACTAAAATCATATTTTGATTTTTTCATGGCATTGTCAAATAAGGCATGAAAATACACATTTTGCCTGTGAAAACGGGTTTGGTTGACATTAACAAAATATAAGAAACTTTTTTAGCTATGTAGTACCTTGCCTTTCTTGGTAAATTTTGACAACTATTTTCACAACTACTAGTACATTGACGTATAAAATATATTTCTGTTTCCTTATTGGTCTGTAAACTGTTTTTCTAATTCAAAAGAAGGCAGAGTAACCCTTTTGATATTGTTATTGTTGTATCATGCTAAGTAAAATGACAGTGACCCTGAAGGCATTGAAAAAGTCGAATAGCAGATCCTTTAGGAATTGAGAAATAACAATTGGGATTTTTTCTTTTAATGTACTGGTAACTAAATTGTAACTTACCTGTTGTATAAGAGAAGTGCAGCAGGTCTTCATTCATATCTATTTTTTTGTTGAATAGGTTTAATTTGTACTTTATATTGTAGATTTTAAAAACATTTATATGCTTTTTTTTTTTACATGATGTAGAGACAGACGTCATTCTGTGATTAAAATCTAGTTCTAAAATGTATTGAATCAGGAAAAACAAGGAATATATAATCATACATTACCTTTTTCAATATGCATCCTTTTTGACTCATGTCCCATGTCATGACCAGCCAAATCTCCCTCTTTGGGCCCAGGGAGTACATTTGGTGATAAGCCCATCAGCATCTGGTTCATGGACAACCCATTCTGATGGACCGCTGTTATACCCGAAAACAAACAAAACAAAACACAAAAACACCATAACACACAAGGTTCCAATAAGTCAGTTAAACTCTTTTTGGACTCAACAGTAAATATAATATTAATATAATAGTCTAACTTTAAATTTGTAATCTATCCCTAAAAACACTGTGATAACTGATAAACATGATAATTCATCAGAATATGCAGAAAATACTGAAAATGACATCACCTCACTTTATTTTTACTTTGCATAAAACAAGATTTTTATCTGGAAAATATAAATTTTTAAAATATAAGAATAATACAGTAGAAATTGCCATTTGGCAAACATTATTAATAATAATTGCTTCAGGGATCAAGGGATAATTCTGAAACTAGTGAGTGGAAGTTTGGTTAAGAAGAGAATATTTGCATAGTCTTAAGATACTTTCTCACCAGACATTCACTATCTCCAAAGGTAAAGAACAACAATGACAACAAGTAATATTTCAATAGAGAAACCTGGTAGTCACCACCTTAAGAAAGTGATGAAGTTATTGCTGGCATTGTAGAAATGTGTGTCTCCTGAAATGAGTCACTAGGAAGGACGCACTATCACAGCTGTGTGATTCTCGCCAAACATCCATAACCTAAGTCTAATCAAAAGGAAGCATAAAAAAATCCAAACTGAGGGACATTCTACAAAATAAATGGCCTGGCCTGTACTCAAAAAAAAAAAAAAAAAAAAAAAAAAAGTTACTGAAAGACAAATGGACTAAGGAACTGTTCCAGATTAAATAATACTAAGAGAATATGACAACTTGACAACTAATTGTAGTGTGTGATCATAGATTGGCTTTTGTACCTAGAAAAAAAAAAACCTTACTTTAAAAATATTGGTGGGAAAAGCAGTGCAATTTAAATAAAAACTGTAGTTCAAATTTTAGGAATATAATAATGTTATCTTCCTGATTTTGATCATTTTTCTGTTATCTAAAATAATGTTCTTATTTGTAGAAGATAAACAATGACAAATCTGAGTAAAGTTGTATTAAATCTATGATAGAAGCCCTAGGTGACATTATGCCTTTATTGAGATATCACTTTCAGAGACCTCGATTGGTTGACTGACGAGGTAAATCAGGATGACAAATGCATAAGAATGATTTGTATATTTGAAAATTTTCTAAAATTACTTTAAAGTAATATGTAACACATATATGCATATATATGCGTATGTGTGTGAATGTGGCTGTATTTCCATTTCAACAATTATGGCATCCAGGCATATAAAAATGTCTCCTTTGTTTCTATCAAAAATTTTAAAAAATAATATAACCATTAATAAAATAACATGAATGTATAACAAAACTCTTTCAAATCTTCCCCAATCTGTCCATCATTTTCATTTTGTTCCAAAAATTTTTTTTTCTCTAGGACAGCACCTTTCCAATGACAATATATTATAATGAAGCCAATATTTATCATTAAATTTCTGATTCTAGTGTCAACGTACCATAAAAATATGCAGTAAATATTTTATTTGAAAACTATTTTAAAATTGTGTACAAAGTTATAAAATTAAGGAAAAGTTTCAGGCAGGCCAAAGCAAGCATATATATTTAGTATTATGTTGAACTATATAATTTCCAATAATTGACTATCTTTTATTTATAATTATTGACATAGCATTTAACTTAATCTTTATCCTCTTCAATAGCTCCTAGATCAACAATTTTCACTTTATGCATACACTCCTTTATAACCTATTAAGACACTTTCTAGAAAATGCTTTCCTATTATGAAAATATTCTCAACAACCAAATAACTTAAACAAATTTTGTATAATTAGATGAAGTTTATGCTATAAAAACAATTGCATAAAATAATAGCTAAATTCTGGAAATAAGGAAAATATATAGGTTTTATCAAACAAGATATTCTCTTTTAATATAGTCATTTATCAAAAGAATAATCTGAGATTATTGCATAGACACAAAAATCACTTGTTAATTTGATGGCATTTTAACTTTATTCTTCAATTTCTTGGTCGTAAGTACCAAGGTTAAATATTGTGAAAATGTTATAAAATAGCATACAGTCCTACTTTTCAAATTTTAATAATAACAATATATGGCAATAGTATGCATTATTGATTATTACTAATTCAAATTCTCAAACTTAGCTAATTTCAAATTCTTTTATTCATTGATCACCTGAATGACTTAGAAATGTATGTTTTTAAAATTTGTTATTTTGAATTTAACTCATTTCTCTTTGTGGATATCTCCATTAACACAAGGATAAAATTTAAAAGTCAGTGAATTACAAAAATGGCGGGGTAGTATTCGAGGAATGATGTTGAATAATCTATAAACAGTTTACCAAGACACTAGATATTTGAGAATTGGTTGTGTTTACTTCAGAAACCAATCCAAAAGGTTACTTATTTTCTCTGTTTCATAGCTCAAATCTTTATATGTGGCATCAAAGAGAGGAAATTTATATCAGGACCTGTTAATGTAGTATCATACCTCATGATATTACGAACTGAGAAACATAATTTTGAGAGATGGCTATTGCTACAGAGTTTCAGAACATGATCCATCTGAGATCTATTTGGAATGAGGGCATGTTGATTAGAAAAGCCAGCTGAACCCTAATAAAGTTTAAAATGGTGACAAGTAGAAGTATAAGACCTACGGATTCTGTCAGAAGAGCTCTCAGTCCGTGCAGGGGAGCTGGACACACTGCTGCTGCGATGTGATGATGGGTGACTGCCAGGCCTTCTCCCCTCCTCCAGAGAGGGGGCAGGTGAGGGGCTATCGGGAACACGCTCCTGCACCAGCGAGGGAGGGAAGGAGGGTAGAAAAGACGTTAAATACGATGAACCTTTACTTAATGAATGTTGGTTTTCTCAATACAGTAAGAAATGTAAAGAGAATAAACACTTTATTTCATCAGCATTTAACTGTACTAAAAGATACATTTATCTTGAGCAAAGCCAAATAAAGTAGAAAAAGATGATTTATGAAACTATAGTTCTACAGGTAAGCACAACTGCAGTAATGGCAAATGTCAATCTACTCTGGAGAAAAAGTAAGCCCTAAGAAGACACCCAAAAATATCCAAATAAGAACCCATTAGATAACAAAGGTCTTGGAGAATAAACAAGTATTATTTATAATCATTTTGAAGAAATCTTTAAATATATTCCTGTGTTTCCGCAAGTATCTGAAGATCATGTAATAAACACATTATCAACATGACTGACCATAATAATAATACCAGAGGAGTTTTTTTTTTTTTTTTTTTTT
>NW_012123376.1:3951630-3979648 GCF_000951035.1 Colobus angolensis palliatus | reverse complement strand
GCATTGCCAAGACAATCCTAAGTCAAAAGGACAAAGCTGGAGGTGTCACGCTACCTGACTTCAAACTATACTACAAGGCTACAGTAACCAAAACAGCATGGTACTGGTACCAAAACAGAGCTATAGACCAATGGAACAGAACAGAGTCCAGAGGAGTTTTTAACAGGTATTCCATCCTAGCACTGCTCTGGACTTACTCAGTCACATTTTAAGGCATCACGGAAATGGATTCTTATTTAATATTGGAATATTTTTCTTTGGTTTAAATAATTCTCAGAGTACCTACCACATCTAGCTTCAACTCAACCACACAAATGTAATTAAGGGCACATTTATGAAACATGTATCAATTATGTCCCAGGGAAATTTGGTACTGTGTTTCCTGATACTCTATTTTATGTCAACACTCTTGTGTCATTCCAAACCTCCCTCTCCAAGTTCTGTGTATTCTCCATTAGACAAATCTATAAGTAGATTATATAAATGTCTCCAATTAGCTATTATAAATGGAATTACAGATTAAGAAAGAAGGTACCCATTGGTGAACATTTTCTACTTTGAGCAGCAAAATATTTATACCCTCAGTTATTAACAGACACAGGTCTTGATGCCTTTGCAATAATTAATAAATAGTAAAAAGTGTGGAAGAAAACTACATAAAGTACGTAGATGTATAATGTACTTATAAATAATAAGTACACTATTCCTTATTAGGGTGAAGATACGCAAATATGAAATAGAGGTAAAAAAAAAAAAAGGCCAATCTAAAATGTAATTGGCCTGTAGGAGGCTAATATTTCCAAAATGTCAATGTTAACTTAATATGGAAAACAAAGAGGAGGCTCCAGGCTTTGTAGTGCCAGTGAGATTGATGATCATGCTCATCTTTGGTCAAAGTGATTCCATCAGCACCGTGATGGTTTGAAATCGGGCTGCACATCAGAATCACCTAGCATGTTCTTAAATGTGCTTATGCTTCAGTTTCATTCCCAGAGATTCTGGTTTACTGAGGATTATGGCTTAATTGTGTCCTCCAAAAAGATTTGTTGAAGCTCTAACCTTTGGTCCCTATCAATATGAATGTATTTGAAAACTGAGTCTTTGCAGACATAATTAGTTAAGATGAGAACACACTAGATTAGGGTGGCTTTTAATCCCACGTGATTCGTGTCCTTAGAAGTAGATGTGAAGATAGGAGGGAAGAATGTCATGTGACCATAGAGGAAGCGATTAAACTTATACAGCTTCAAGCCAAGGAATAGCAAGGATTGCCAGCTGCTAGCAGAAGCTATAGAAAGACAGCGAAAGATTCTACCTAGAATCTCAAAGGAAGCTTGGTCCTTATGAAGTCCTGATTTTGGACTTCTAGACTCCAGTAATGTGAGACAATAAATTTCTGTGGTTTTAAGCTACCCAGTTTCTGATTCTTTATTATAGTGGCCTAGAAAACTAATATACTAAGACTAAAATGGGACCCAGATTTCAGTATTTTTTAAAGCTCTCCCTATTTTAATATGGAAACAAGATTGAGCTGTACTTTAGTCACACTCTTTTAATTTTTCAATGGTGTACATTGTCAATAAACATCTTCAACAGATAATGCTTAGACTTCATTTTGAAGACCATGAGAAATTAAATGAAAATAACCAGAAAAAAATAGCCAAGCCCTTTTCCCAAATCCATGTCATAAAATGGTTTCCTAACATATATTCCATGGAATTAAAAAAAAAAGGGGCTATAAGAAACTTCATGACAAAACAATATTGTAAAGGAAAAGAAAAAAAGAGGTCAATTAAATTTTAATCTCAAAAGTTGCAATGCATATTAGAATCTTGTCGTAATGATTACTTGCTGAACTTTAAGAGTTTTTGGACAGGGCTAATATGTGTTGACAGGCTTCTGTAAGAGACAATAAACCCCCACAGAAGGCAGATGTATTGTTAGTATTACACTAAAAAGCATTAGCCCTTTACCGTAATTGTTCAGGGATTAACAATTAAGTGCTTTATTTTCTGCAAATAACAAAACTGATATGTAGGTAAATGTAAGCAACATGTAATATATTTTCCATCTCAAGTTATGTGGGGTTTCCACTTGAAATACTGCAAATACGAAAATAAGGACAGTGGGAGGGAGAGAGAGAAAGAGACAGAGAGAAGAGATGGGGAGAGGAGAGAGAAAACAAGGGGGCAGGGGGCCAAAGACAAACACACACATCCCAGATATTAAAATTTAAAACTAACTTGTTTAGATAAATTTATAACATGCATGCATTTGTTACACGCTAGGATACTACAGAAAGACGGCATCCAACTTTACAGATTGCAGATTAAGATGTTTTGAAATCTTTATCACAGGTAACATGGAAAATGAATGTATTAGCAGTTATTTTTCCAAACTAACTAAATGAAGCATGTATGGTTTTAAAATGTCTAAGGCAAACAAACGATCAACAGTTTTAAAAAACAAACATGTAGGGCGGGCGTGGTGGCACGCCTGTAATCCCAGCACTTTGGGAGGTCAAGGCGGCCAGATCACGAGGTCAGGAGATCAAGATCATCCTGGCTAACACGGTGAAACCCCGTCTCTATTAAAAATACAAAAAATTAGCAGTACTTGGTAGCGGGCCTCTCCTCCCAGCTACTGGGGGGGCTGAGGCAAGAGAATGGCGTGAACCTGGGAGGCGGAGCTTGCAGTGAGCTGAGATAGCACCACTGCACTCCAGCCTGGGTGACAGAGCGAGATTCCATTTCAAAACAAAACGAAACAACAACAACAACAACAACAATAACAACAACAACAAAACATGTATATGACTTAAGAGAGCAGAAACTTCACATCTGGATGCCAAAACTTACTTCCTGTTTTATAATTATAATTACCCTAAACTATAAAGAGGCTTCAAATGGCAATATGTTCATATTAAATCATTGCAATCACAAATCAAAGGATAATCTTGGCTTGTGTGTAGCCAACCATAATTCAAAAGTTTAGTTTTGTATGGTTTTGAAGTATTTGCACACTTATTATAGAGAATGCATTCATAAGGCTATATATGTGGAACTCCTTTATAATTTGTATAAATATATTAAGAAACAATCCTGCAGCTAACTGCATACAGAGCCAGAGATATACTCTTAAAGTCTAATTTTGATTTCTTGAAATTCTAATAGAAGCATAGTTTGTCTAAGCTTTAGAGCTAATTCCTAATACATCTAACTGTTAACAGTTGGGTTACAGAGAAATATATGGTGTGTATTTAAGAAAATGCATTGCTATATTTTTGTATGAACAGAATTTTCTGAATTAACCATTCTATTTTATTCCAAAGGTCACTCACATCAATGCTTACCTATCAGTAAATTTTAATATTTTTCTTAATAATTATATTAATGCATATGTTTGCCTGAACAGACATAAAGTGCAATCTTGAAATAAATCAGTCTCTCTAAAATGATTTTTGCAAGTCTGATTTTCCTGTCATAATAGATTTCTTAGTAGTGCTAATGGAAAGCATGAGAATATAATTTTTCTGAAATATTTAACTCATAAAATATTTAAATACTTAATGCATAAATCTCTGGAAACAATGATTATGCCATTAAAATAATTCCTTGTTTATTTTAACATTTCCCATATAACTAGAAAAATGCTTTATTAGTCAATGTATTTAAATGTCAAAGTTGTCTGTGATCAACCCTTTAATTCACGAATTGTTCCGTTATTCATTTACACATTCAAAATACTCTTAAAAAGATATAATATACTAAGTAAAAATAAATTAGATTAAAATCTTCATGTAAAATGCATTTTAAAAGCATAATTTAAAGCTCAGTATGTATAAGTAAAATTATAGTATTTAATTTACATTTAACTTAGTTTTTGCTTTAATTGTAGTTTTGTGTTCAAGAACAAAGGATACAAGGACAATTAATACTGTTATTTGAAGAAAATATTTTATGCAAATTTTTATGATTTAAAAGCTTAACTATTCAATTGAAACTTTCTATAAATTGACACACAACATATTCAGTCATTTTACTTAATGTATAATTTCAATCTTTGGAACCTAATATATTGTTCTTTGAAGAATTTCATTAAAGTAAAATCCATTGAGCAAGTAAGATTTGAATACATTGTTGCACAATAAATTAATTTATTTCAACAGCTTAATTCTTTTATCATATTTATATGCTTGCCTTTCCAGAGTATTCTATAAGATGGAGAATAATGGAGACAATAAAGAATTGCTTAGGAGGGAATCTCATAATTATTACTGAAACAAAATAGATAATGAGTTTTATTCAGACATAATAAGAAAGAAGCAGTTCAATGTCTATAAGAAAACTATGTAAACTGGATTTATCATTTCATTTGTGTAATAGCCTTTAACCTCCAATAAGGGGCTGAAGCAGGACAGAGAGGAAGAATATTTAATTTAATACTTCAACACACTCCTTTATAGTCTTGCATCAACTTCACTAATCAATAAAACACAATATTTTGCAAAGTTCCATCTTTATAAAACTCACCACAATAATAAATGAAAATTTAAGAGAAGTACTCTTTCACTGAAAAAAAGGTCATACTAATAAACTAATAGTAACAGAAGAACAACAATGGAAAACGTGCACTTTTGCCTCTGGGTAGAACAAGAAGTATTCGGTCTGTAGGATAATTCAGAATCAAATATAGAATTCAGAAACAATGTACTCAAATTCTAAAATAGAAAGTGTAAAATGTTCAGTACTACACACGTGACTAATTAAACATTTTAAAATTGCATTATCTCAGCTGCCCCCTGTTTGGACGAACAGAGGCAAGATGGTGCACTTCCGGGTTCTTCATCCCCCCCTCCCAACTTTTCCCCCCTCCGCGCGAAAATGCAGCCGGTGACCCGGGAAGGTGCAGACCAACTGGGCATGCACCAGGTGATGTCAATCCAAAGCGACCAAGATTTACCTGGTCGCACCTGCAGAACGCCCCCGACACACCCGTGCCCCGCCTATTGCCCTCCCACTCCTAGAAAAGCCGCTCTCCACCAGTGAGCCGCGCGGTCTTCCTCCAGCCCCACTGAAGTCGGGATGCAGGAACCCCGCCCGAGAGCCCCATGAGGGGGGGACTCTGTCGGCCTTCTTTGCCGGAGGCCGACAGACTTCTTCCCTACACCTTAGGTTACCAAAATAAACTTGCAGTTTTGCTCCTACACTTGCCTACCTGCTGCTTCTTTTGTGCCCGCTCTGGTGGTCTTAGAAAAACAAATCACCCCCTTTCCACCTTGAAAATGTATTGTATTTTATTGAATTAAAATATTTTCTTAGGGTAAGTATAATCACAACTCATTTCTCTAAAGGATTATTTCATTTAGCTTTTATTTATTTTGCTCTCCTTTGAATTCTCTTCATTTTTTGTTTTTCAATAGAGATTCCCTAACTGAATAGGATATAGAAGTGGGGAAACAATTTGTAATATTAAATTTTGTGTTGTTATTGTTTGTTTTTTTGAGTCAGAGTCTTACTCTATCACCCAGGCTGGAGTGCAGTGGCACAGTCTCGGCTCACTGAAAACTCCACCTCCCCGTTCAAGCAATTCTCCTGCCTCAGCCTCTGAGTAACTGGGATTACAGGCATCTGCCACCACTCCCGATTAATTTTTTGTGTTTTTAGTAGAGACAGGGTTTCTCCACGTTGGTCAGGCTGGTCTAAGTGTTCCACTCCCCTAGGCCTCCCAAAGTGCTGGGATTACAGGTGTGAGCCACCGTGCCCAGCCTAAAGGTTATCTTCATATAACTTTTAATTTATAAAATTGATGAAGTTGACCATCACTTTATATAACCAAAACTTCTCAGCTTTAAGAAAACTCAGGCTTAAATACATTAGTTCAATGAGTATTTACTGAACAGTTACTATGTACCAGGCAGGATCTAGGCTCTGGTTATATAAAATTAAGCAAAACTGACAAAAATTATTTTCCCCATGGAGCATATATCACACCTGGTAAATGTTGTTAGTGAAATGCAACATCATTCACACTAAGAGTGGTGTTCAAATTCCTTTGTTTTGGAAAAATGTGCAAAGAAGACAAATAGCGGAATTGGAATCCTGTATTCAGAAAAATGCTTAAAAAGTACTTTTAAGAGACAGTCAATGATGTTAGCATGCTTACACCTGGTTAAGGACCAGGCAACCTAAATCAAGATTCCATAGCTGAGGAAGCCCCAAACAATAGTGTACATAGCTTTTAAAAAAACTTTGATTATGGAACTCAAAAAATACTCAAATTTTCTAAACATGAAACTGGCAAGGCCCCGTCAAACAACTTAATATAATCTGAAACAACTTAACTTTATTCTTCTGTTGTGTTTTTGCACTTACTCATTGGTGGTAGGGAACTACATTTTTCCCAAATGTGTACGAAAATTCACATAGCCTTGTAATTTTTTGGTTGCTATTTGATAACATAAAGTTACTTTAAGCAACAAAATAAAATCTTGACTCAGGAATTATAATTCAGAGCCATCTGACAATAAATACTAGCATCTTAATTAAAAGGTAGGACTTCTTCCTTTACTACAGCCAAGGGATATAGAGGTGAAGGAAGAACAGCAAGGAAAAAAAGGTAAGTGCTGATTTGACCAGCACTTCCTTTAAAGGCATCAATCTCTCGTGCATGATAAATGTTTAAAGTCAACATTTAACGTAGTAAGGCACAAATGTATGCTCTTACAGGCCACCACCACTATGAGCCTCTCATCCGCAGTTCCCTTGATGAGTCTCATTCGTTCCGATGTTCCTTTGACCCTTGAGTTTCCTGCATAGTTACGTCTGGGGGCTTGGTTCAAGTTGATGTGGGGGTATGATTACTTCATAGATGGTGTTTCATGCTTCTATAATGAGCGTAATGTCTGGTTGGTTGCCTTTTATGATGCCAGCCACAACTGATGATCATGGCTGCAATTCATCACTTCATTAGGGCTTGCAATTTCCTGCACACTTATTTTCTAGAAGGTTTCTATGATCACAAATTTACCTAATGAATCATTTGGTTATTCTTAGGATCACTTTTTATGGAAAAGGCAGGAAAAATGCTTGATCCCTTCCATGTATTTATCTTTAAGCCGTTATTGTCCTTTATAAACATCAGTTCCCCCAAAATTCTCCAAATGTGAGCAATGAGTTTCTTTTTTAGTATTATTATAAAATCATGAATTTAAACATGTGATGTATTTCAAGGTCTGGATGTTTTATTAGTGGTGGTTGTGTTATAATACTTTCTTTTTTAGGTTAACATCTTTTTTTCGTATTTAATATTAATATTCAAATAAACCTAAAGAGAACATAATTACTTTTTAAAACCAAGTAAAATTAAACAAATTTTTGGGAAAAACTTTATGTCTAAAAGTTCTGCATACACTTGGAGATGTTTATGTTTGTACAAAGAATAAACAATTCTGTAACTAAAAACAAAGTATATGATGTCACATTGCTCTAAGATTCACTCTACTTTGTGAATTAGGTCACTCTGGTTGTAGTTTTTATAATCTTTTCACATTTTAAACTTCATGTAAGTAACGTCCTATTTCTTAATATAGTATTTTAAGAACTTGCTTTAAAGTATGAGTACAATTCTAAATTGCATCAAGAACTTTCCTTAAAGTGTGAGTACAATTATAAATTGCATTTTTCAATGTTTAATTCTTTAAATGAGAACGTCACAAAGTTTCTCTCTCACAAAGTTTCTCTCTCACACACACACGGAGACACATAACAGATCAGCAAAGAAAATTAACAAATTTAAGTCATATTCCCTATTTTCAGAAAACTGTAGTGTGTCATAGGAAGAAAGATGTGCATCCAACAATGCAGTGTACTTTGAATGTTGTCATATTTCTCAAAAACAATTCTACGTTATCTCTGAAAAAAATCTTAAAATGCATTTAAAAATCTGCTTTGCATACTATGCACTACAAACCCCAAAAGTCCTTGACTAAAATAAAGCCGTGTATAAAATTTGTATTAGGTAAAATGATCAGAACAAAAAAAAAAGAGACAGTCAGAGAGACAGAGGTCTCATCATAGAATTATGACTATATTTCACAAGCTTGACAGGGATTCCCTGCAAAATTCTGGAACTTACTTTTAAACAAATGATTTTGGATACTTGGAGAGAAAACAAAATAGTAATAAGATGAAAATCATGTCGGTATAGAAAGACTTCCAAAGATTATATAAATAGTAATTTAATCATTATGACAACCTAAGGGGGTAGTATTGTTATTACATACAAATACAAATATATTAAATAATTTGTCTATGGTCACACTGGTTGGAGGTGATAAAGTCGAAATGCAAATCTAAGTAGTCATTTTTTAGAACACGTGCTTTAAATCACTAAAATGTGCTGCTTTTCTTCCTTTTAATATAACTTCTATTTCAGCAAGGATGCTCTTTTCGAAATCGTTACAACATTGTGAATTTATTAAATAAAAACTGAGAAAAATATTGATTCATTCAGGAGAATTTTGGGTAACATAATGAATGATACCTAAGATAATCAATTAATAGAACATTTCAACCTATTAGGAATTCTCCAATGATAAGAGAAATTGATCTCTTGATTTATATTGTTTATTTTACTCGATCATTTAAAGTAATAAAGGAATACATCCTTTTAAAATTTGGAAATGATACAAAGGTGGTATAAATAGCTAATGTGATAGTTTGGGATGTTAATACTCCAAAGTATCTAAAGATCCTAAATCAATGGAATGGAAACTAAAAAACTTAATGTGGATAAATAAAAATTCCTAACACAAATAAAAAATGAAGAAAAATTGGCTTAACAGAATTTTATGTCAGAAAGGCAGGAAATTTACTGAGTCAGACATTCAGCTACCAAACAAAATCTTAAGAACTATGACTAGATTTGTAGTTTATTGTCCATATTGAGGTTCATGTCTAGTGTCTCTTCATTGCACAATTCAATTCTCGAGTATGGTGGGATAGAGGGTAACTTCAATAAACAGAAGGCAACCAAAAAGATGAATAGTCAGAACAAATTAGAATAATTGGCCTAGAAAACAGAAACGCTATAGGTACCAAACCAGAGGGCTTAAATATTGAAATGGCTAGAACCCTGAAGAATTAGCAGACAGTTTGCTTCCAATAAAATATAACCAAGTTAAGGTAGAAGCTATTGAGATGCAAATTTTAATTTGATTAATGAATATACTTCTCACTCTTAAATTTGCTGAAAACAGATTAAGCATCCTACAAAAGTTTAGATATATGAAAATGAGTAAGAAGGATGTAGGAATTATTTCTCCATTATGGGGGAAGCTGAATTACATAACACCTCAAGTCTAAGTTGCTTGATGTTCTATGAATGCTAAACAGAAAAAGTATATGAGCATCATTGACACATAAGAAATTAATACAGGTACAGTTTATAATTATTTAATATATCTCTGCAGATATTTAGGGAGTTAGAGAGAGGACAGCGAATTGTGCATATATCCACACAACTAGGAATTTTAATTAGAATTATTATTGCCTAAAGAGTATATGTAAATTTCCTCCTCAAAATAATCTTGATTATACTCAATACAACCAGCCATAGAAAGTCTAAGTTTAGTACTTTAGCAGACCAGACTCTTTCATGGACACTTGCATGTAAAGCAAATAACAATGCCATAGTGGGAAAGTCTTCATCTATCTAGTTTTCTTTTCCTCAGTGCATTTAATTCTTTCAACCCTAAATTCTCAATTATTTTAATTTTTTTTTTCCACTTGGCTCTATTGTGTTTGAGAGTTTAGTTTGAGCTGCTTCACTTTTCCATAGCCTGAGATTCATGTGGGTTTGGGTTAATCAGAGGTCTAACACAGGTATCGATAAGCTTTTTTGGTAAAAGGCCAAATAGCAAGTATTTTAATCCACTCTGTTTGTATGTGAAAATAGCCATAGACATTACATAAATTTAGATGTGGCTCTATCCCCAGACAAACTTTATTTACCAACACTACATTTTGAATTTCATATAATTCTCATGTGTCATGAAATATTTTTCTTTCTATTTTTTTCCAACCACTTAAAAATGCAAAACCATTCTTAACTCACAGGTCATAAAAACCAGCAGCAGAATAGATTTCACCCAACATTGGAAGCTTGGGGATTCAGACTCTGCTCCATTTAATGTCCTGGCATTGAAGATATGTTATGAAAAAATTTTGGAGCTCCTCTACTTCATAGAAACAGCTAAACAAAGAATACTTTTAAAATATGTAACTCTGAAAGCTATATTTTTGCTTCTCTTTTGTCCTACAAATTCGTATTGCCATTTGCATTTAGGTTCAGTTTTAATTTTAAGTCTTGTCATTACTCTCAAAAAATGTAAACGGTATATTCCAACATTTAGAACATCTCTCAAAGTTCTATTTTCTCTTTAAAGGCTATTTCTCCAGTTGCTTTATAATTCCGAGATATGGACTCAATCTTCTTTGATATTGAACACTTCACTTGCAACAGACCTTCACACTTATTCATAGAATCTTCCCAGGCAAACCAATGTGTAGTCCCTATTCTAGTTACCCACATGTGTCCAATGCTGTTACAGGGGATGTAAGAGTCCATTATTTTATTTGAGGAAAATAAAAACTTCCCCAAAACTAAACGTAATTAACATCTATTAAGTGAGTTTACTAAACTCTGCCTGAACTACAGAGTTAACCAATATATACACTTAGACAGATTGATTTGTTAACTTGTTCTCTCTAATACTTAGAAGTTCTTAGAGGACCTATTCCTCACGCTTATTCTCTGAGGACACTCACTTGATTTTTATCAGGTTATATGGATGCCTTTAAGCATCTAAAACTGTTAGAATCATCTCCTGCCTTTCTTAAAGTGTGTTTACTTTCAGTAATCTTTACCTGTCACCATCAAACTTGAAGCTATACGAATGGCCTGTCTCACAAAATTAGGGTGCCATGATAAAAATGGGCCTTTCTGCCCTTCCACAACAGCCAACTGAACTTCACTTTGATGTTGGCAATAAAAACTATCAGATTTTACTTTCTATAATTATTCTCAATTACAGCCATTGTTCTCTATTTGGCTACTACTATTACCATTTACATCAACACATTCAAAATGCACAACTCCCTTTAATCCGCATGTAACGAAGTTTCTGAAAATATTTGCAAGAGACGAAGTGAGATATCGCTATGACTTAGTAGGCGTTGGCACATGTTTTAAAACATAAAGCGACCTCACTTTCTTCTCTTTGTGTGTATTTTCTTCCTTTCTTCATATATCCCCCTCCTTTCCATTCCTAAACTTAATCTAAGAAAACACAGGAATGTTTCTGACTTCCTAATCATTGAGTCCCAAATTATTTTCTGTAGACTTCTCCCAGAGAAAACTCAACTTCTTCCTCCTGCTTATCAAAACTTTGACAACCAAGGATATATTAAAAGGAGTTCCCCCAAGTATTCTAATTAACAAGTAGCACAACTATTTTTAAAAATATATGTATATTGCAAAATGAAATAAATCAAGTATCCTGATATAAATAAAGACTTTTGGATGCAGGAATATGTAAGCCATTCCTCATGCAAATATTAGCTACAGGTCATAACTTAGACACCCATTATGACTTTAAACTGCTAAAATCTGCTCTTCTATCATATGTTTGCCTTATTTATTAATGTAAATCTTACCAAAATGAGAGATTTTAAATAGTTACCAGTTTTGAAAGTAAAAATTATATAATTAATATTATGAGATGATTATAGTAATCACAACCAGATATTTTTATTATTTTTTTAAATTTTTTTATTTTTTTATTTTATTTTTTTTTTTTGAGGCAGAGTCTCGCTCTGTCGCCCGGACTGGAGTGCAGTGGCCGGATCTCAGCTCACGGCAAGCTCCGCCTCCCGGGTTTACGCCATTCTCCTGCCTCAGCCTCCGGAGTAGCTGGGACTACAGGCGCCCGCCACCTCGCCCGGCTAGTTTTTGTATTTTTAGTAGAGACGGGGTTTCACCGTGTTAGCCAGGATGGTCTCGATCTCCTGACCTCGTGATCCACTCACCTCGGCCTCCCAAAGTGCTGGGATTACAGGCTTGAGCCACCGCGCCCGGCCACAACCAGATATTTTTAATGAGAATAATCACATCATATAAATTAATACTTAGTACCCTGTAACATTTGCTTAAAGTAGCCATTGAGTACAATGATGAGTAGACTTAAATGGATTTTTCCCTCAGCCAAACTCCTCTTCTAGATAACTTTAATGAGTGAGGCAATCAGAGTGCTTAATTCTCAATAATACCTATTACCAAACATCATCATAAATCAAACAATACAGTGATATCTTGCTTATTGAATAATCTGGTAAAAATCTCCCTCTTACAAAAGAGTTTTCAAAGGTCTTTTTTTTTTTTTTTTTTTTTTTTTAATCAGTTCCTTGGCTGAGATCAATGTGGCACTCACTGGCGTTCTCTCAGGTGGCGATCTTTGAGTAGTTAATCCGGGTCTTCTGTGAGACTTTGAGTTATTTTTCCTCTGGTATTGATACTACAGAAACTGCTCAAAGCATCTGTGATTATCTTTGTTTTTAGAGCCTTCAACATGAGAAAAATTCCTGTTTGCATATTACTCAACATTGTATGTAAGTAGTAACAACACCTTTTATATAAGATGTGCTCCAGAGGCTACCTTAAAATTTAAGTGTATTGTATTCAGAAAAATGGGATAATTGTAATGTCAAATAATGATCATGAAGCATAAAATATCTTGTACTTAGTTTAAAAATCAATAATCTATTCTTAATTTTTTGTTATTTCTTACTCCTTGGCCAATCAGACAATGCACTTAAAATATTTTGATTTAAGTACACATTTTAAAATAATATAAAGGAAAAAGATTTTATATATATATGTATATATCTCATACAATTCACACACATACACACAGATACACAGGGACAGAGGAGACAGAATTGTATATATATGCACATATGAAGTTTATATAACAATAATGTTACCTTCAATTTAGTGTATTTTTGAATGTGTGGAAACTTCCAATTTTATTACTTCATTTAGTTTTTACAAAATAATCCACACTAGATTATGCCTTTATTAGATATTTACTAGAATCTGGAAGATTAAATTACATGTCTAAGGTGACAGAGCTAGAAAGTGGCAGTATTTATCCCTTCTGGTCTTCTGATTCTCCTTACATAAATGCTCATAACACCACACACGCATACACACAATTACCCATGTAAGAACACAGACAATTTGAACTACAACATTTAACGTCCTATGTTTTTCTCTATCTTAATAGATATATAGAGAATTTAAAGCAACCCTAGCCTGCCTAAGTAAGTAGTGTGCCCCTGGGGCCACTTGCTACTCTTTTAACAATCTATTTACTATTACTTAGCTTTTTAGAGTTCAAATGTACCTATGGAATAAGAAAAATGGATTAAGAGATGGTGGCTTAAGATGAACATGCCAAAATAATTGTATATAAAAAAAATTACCTTAATAACTGATGTCTCGACTCTGGATGGGGGACTCTGAACTTGTGCTGCTGCCGCCATATTTGCAATGGTGCTGAGGTGGTTCATCTGGCTCATTGCCATGGTGACAGACGCTGGAGGTAGGCTGACAGGTATTAGAGGGTGGGGCATCATCATAAAAGGAAGTTCCAGTCCTATAAAAAATGCACATATATCATCATTGCTCTGGAGGGCATAAATCACTAAAAATTGAAACATTTAAAAGTTTTATAATGTTAGTAGTCAAAGAAAAAATATTTTTCCTCTTCGTATGCAAAAATTTCACTCACTACTCAGGGAAACTAGGCTTATAGCTATTTGGTTTGGTCCCATGGTTTATCATTTCCTAACTTTTCCTGTGTTTAATACAAATGGTCAATTCTTTGCTATATTCTTCCTGTAATCAGTCTGAATCTTGCTTAAAATACTAGGGTTTTCTTTAACTTATCCCAATTAGTTATGTAAATATAGTATATCTCTTTATTATGTCTTATTTTGCCAACTGATAATTACAATTTTTAAAACTACGATTTTTTAATGCTAAAAAATGCCATCGTACCATTTGGCAGAAGGTGGCTCTGCTGAAGATGGTTGAGAGGATGACTAAGTGGAAGGCTACGTGCTCCAGGCAAGCAGGGCTGGGTTACAGAGGCCTGAGGTCCCTGGGATGGGGAAGAGGGCAGTGTTTCCTTATCCCAGGAACCATCACTGCTGCCTGTGGGGAATGAATATAAATTACTTGGATATAATATTATTCCAAATCTTCCAACGACTAATTTAAAATGATGTTTTAAAAAATATATCACATTTGGAGTTGGAAAACTGATTTCTAGGGAAATAAGCTGAGGTAAGTAAATTTCCCCTAAGCTACACATTCTTTTTGATTTTCTGTTTCTTATATAGGATCTCAAAATTTTAAAAAATAATATTTCTGGAACATTTAACCTCGTGGTGGAGTCTAACACTGTGTTGGCTATCCAGCTTAATGTTAAATGGTCTCTATTATATTAACTAGATAATTAATTACTCCTTGGAACTGAAACACACTAATATTTATAGAATGTAAAGTTATCCTTGTAGTAAATGACATCCTAGCCATCAAATAGAGTGCCTAAGTTCATTACACAGCAAATCCTAAAAATGGAGCCATTAAATGTCCAGCTTGGTTAGACATTGTACAGAGAACACAAAAGATCACTTTATAGAATATAATGCCATAGCAAAAATTAAATACGCATGCATGTTTGTGTGAATAAATATATCACTTGTTTTCAATAAAGAGAAACATACATTTATGTCTCCATGTCAATGTCACTCATCTGAGGACATGCATTTCAATATTGGTGGCAATGCCTTGGATTTTAAAAGATCACGAAATACCTTATTAGAATACTCCTTGGAAGGTGTTTATAAATCATTTCAATTTCAATGTGCTCCTAAATTAAATTAATTCAATATTAATTTATTCCTTAACTGAATCTGTTGAAAATACAAACTATCCACTTAGAGGAAATTTCTGTAATATCTCTATTAGCTCATGACTGTTTTATTTCTTAAAAAAAGAAACCATATTTTCATATAATATGCATAGAAACAGCAGAGTTGGTAAAACTCCAATTTAATGCTTTAGCTCTGCTAAAAGCCTCATTGTAAAATCTCTACGACATCGTTTTTAATGAAGAATACTTAGTTACTGCCATGATTTTTTTCCATTTACTTCATGAAGACAGTTAAGGTTCAATATAAATTCAAACTCATTAGCTCAATACTGTCTGGATCTTCGAGTAAATTGTTCAGAAGTGGGTAATGAAAACTCAATTCAAATTCTTCAGCAATCAAACAAAGCAATTTTATTAAACAATGAAAAGAATCAATTAAAATGGATATCTTTGTTATCTTTATTATTCTACAAGAAGCCATGACAGCTTTTGGTTTAAAAAAAGTTTATAGCTTCATACAGAAACGACTCACAGAAATGAAATTTCTCCAGCTTGCTCCTACATTGTGATATAAAAGTTCTTTTCATATTCACAAATGTATACACCTTATTCTGTTCTCATAACTTTTTTGACACTTATTCTAAGGTACTAGTCAAACATGCGAGAGCTATAAATAGATGAATTTTTCAAATGTATGCTATCAAGAGATTATTATTACAAAACATTCTAAACATCTTCTCTTTACATTCCCTTTATCAAAGTACATGCGATTTTTTATTGTAGGCTTAATTCCCAAAATCTGTGGGATTTGATTTGGTCACACGTTATGATTCAGCATTGATTTTACCTTGTAGGTTATCGGTTAAAACTGACTATTGGGATATAGAAATCATGCTTTGGAATAAATATTATTTTAATATAAAAATTGTGCTGGAAAGTAAGAAATAATAAGTAATTTTCTCTGTATTTTACACTTCATTTAAATTTTCAACAAATGTAACCATTACATATTCATAGTAGATTGCATATTTGAGAATAATTAACTAAAATAGGGAGTGGAAAAATAGACATTCATTATTTTGGATTCAGTTTGAGCTCCATTTATACCTATAATCTACGTTTGTTTTTCTGTTCACTTAAACTAATTTCCTCTTTTATTGAAGTCCTTATTGCCAGGATAAATAAATAAATGGGAAATAGTTATTTCTGCAAATATATTTAAATTTCACTCATATCAGTAGAGATGCACAATAACTATTTTTCACATTATTAAGGTGTAAAATATTATCTTAAAATTCTGATTAAATCACTCTGAAAACAGACTACAGATAAAACGCTATCCATTTTCACATCTGTTTTTGCATCACAGATATCAGTCCCTTGTGCACAGGTAAATATCAAGCATTCATATGTGAATTTTCTCTAGTAAGTTTCTAATGCTATATTAGATTTTCACGATATATAGAGTGCTTCTAGCCATCTCCACCAATCATCATTTGTTAAATACTCATGATGTTAGCTCATTTGGGTAATAAATAGAGCAAACAATTAAGAAGCTAAGTCTGATGAAAAATATACAATATATAACCAAGTCAGCTGTGATTTTTGCATTATTTATAACATCTTTTTACTCTATTAGCATGAATAAATAAGAATTGAAAATAGACCTCTTCAGAACAAGACATGCCCATAGTTATTAAGTGTATATTTTCACAATTTTGTTTTAAGCCAACATATAGCATGATATAAACCAGCATATATGTACTATGCCTTCACACAAATATATACATACACACATAAATACCTTTAAAATTCATATTTACTATTAAGACTGCAAGAAACAGCAGCAGATTCAATACATAAGAAACTTCTAATATTTGGCAGGAGAAGACAGAAACAGAAAAAACTGACTTACTGGTATTACAAATATACTAATACCTACATATTTAAATTTATAGAATTTATATATAAAAAGTGACTGTGTGTGTTTAGTTTTTCTTTTGTGTAATAGATGGGACAAGCAAGGTTATTTCAAGATTTAGTGTAACTGAAATTCAAATATGTAAGGACTAGGTATGGGAGGTCCTCTCCCCGCTTAGTCCCTCCCCATTCCAACATTAAAACAAAGTTTCTGAAAAATAAGTTTGATGCAATGTCTTAGTCTTCATGGACTCAGACTATTTCCCTTGGCTCACCCTCACTTGATATTTTTATTGCATTTTATGATACATATTTTATGATGGACCAGGTTTGAAATGCAGAAATATATCCTTAAATTGTGATACCCTACTCTAAGGGTACCAGATTACTGAATAGTCAGAAATGATGAGTTACAAATATAAAATGGTTTTCGTTTTCCTCTAATTATTGCCTTCAAAAAAGCTTTGTCAAGGTTCCCTATTCTATCCCTTAAGAGCCTTGAGCAGATTTTGAGTATAATAAATCCATTCTCGGCCGGGCGTGGTGGCTCACCCTCCAATCCCAGCACTTTGTGAGGCCGAGGGGGACGGATCACAAGGTCAGGAGATCGAGACCATCCTGGCTAACACGGTGAAACTCCGTTTCTATTAAAAACACAAAAAATTGGCCAGACCACTATTCACAATAGCAAAGACTTGGAATCAACCCAAATGTCCATCTGTGACAGACTGGATTAAGAAAATGTGGCACATACACACCAGGGAATACTTGCGTCCTTTGTAGGGACATGGATGCAGCTGGAAACCATCATTCTTAGCAAACTATCACAAGAACAGAAAACCAAACACCGCATGTTCTCACTCATAGGTGGGAACTGAACAATGAGATCACTTGGACTCGGGAAGGGGAACATCACACACCGGGGCCTCTCATGGGGAGGAGGGAGGAGGGAGGGATTGCATTGGGAGTTATACCTGATATAGATGATGAATTGATGGGTGCTGACGAGTTGATGGGTGCAGCACACCAACATGGCACAATGTACATATGTAACAAACCTGCACACTATGCACATGTACCCTAGAACTTAAAGTATAATAAAAAGAAAAAAAAAAATTGGCCAGACGTAGTGGCGGAAGCCTGTACTCCCAGCTACTCGGGAGGCTGAGGCAGGAGAATGGCGTGAACCCGGGAGGCGGAGCTTGCAGTGAGCTGAGATCGCACCACTGCACTCCAGCCTGGGGGACAGAGCGAGACTCCGTCTCAAAAATAAATAAGTAAACAAACAAACAAACAACAAACAAATAAATTCATTCTAGTTAACTGTCATCGCTGCTTCCCCATCCGCACTAGCATTAGCCATTTCTAGAGTCTAGGTATCTGGAAGACAGAGGCTTGCTCAGCTTTTCAACCATCCTGTCTTCCTCCTCTTTCTTCTGGGTAGTAAGATAAACGTCTCTGCTTAAATGGTTCCTGCTTAAATTTCCCCTGCACTGCAACTTCTGTGGCTACGCCTTTAGGCAACTGACATCTTCCAAGTTGTAGAGGCCTAAATCTAAACATTTCCATGGTGGTAATGTCTGATCCTTTAAGGGAATCCTTACTGGGGAACCTCCTAACTGCACAAGTCCCTCACAGTAGAATCTCCTCCAGCTTCATGATCCTCTAAGCTCCCTAAACTCCCATTGCCTCTTGATACTAAGGCCCTCCTCCTGATGTAGGTCCTCTTGTTCTGATGTCC
Organism: Colobus angolensis palliatus; assembly: GCF_000951035.1. Taxonomy (NCBI): domain Eukaryota; kingdom Metazoa; phylum Chordata; class Mammalia; order Primates; family Cercopithecidae; genus Colobus; species Colobus angolensis. The sequence continues at coordinate 3,960,986 of NW_012123376.1, read as the reverse complement.
ACTTTCTCCAGCCTGCTCCCTTCTCCTCAATTCTTTACCACCACCTCCAACCCCTGCTCCCAATCAGCAGTTCACACTTAAGCAGAAATCCAGCTACCAAACGAGGTGGAAGCATCTGCAATCCTTGAGTAATTCTCTTGGAATTCTCCTCCCTTGACCTTCTCAGTGAGGAAGCATGCTCAAACAGGAATTATTAAACCACAGCCATACCTACAAGTTGCTGTCCTTTCAAAAGAATGACCTCTTCAAATCCCATCTTATAAATGAATGTTCATAAATGAGTGTGGCCCATTCTTATAAAGGAAGAAGGTGGTTGTTCATGAAGTCTGGAGTGACAGTTAAGACAGCAATGCTGATTCAGTTGCTATTAATAAGTACCAATTGCTTTTAACTTTCTTGAAATGAGGAGTACCTGACACCTTTTTTTCTTGTTGGCAACCACAGGAAAAATTTTATTTAATATCCTGTTACATAAACATACACAAGAAAATGGACTACAAATATGGCTATGTTATAAATCAAATTTTAGTAACTGGTTCTTGTAAATAAACTGAAATAAAGGGAAAGCTTAAAGAAAAATAAAGGGAAGTACAATTTTTAGGTAGGAAAGGGAATGAAAAATGTTTTGGAGAAAGATATTGTTAGTTTCTCTTTACTAAAAACACAGTAACAATTTTGAGTGTGTGTATTCGCAGCACCAATTATAGTCTTAGTCCAAATAATTACATATATTCATGAATTTGTTCATTTCATTCCTAAATATATCCAATGAGAAACAGGTTCCCAAAGAGAAATCCACAGTATTTCTATGCATTTTAGATAGAAAACACATAAAGTAATCAAACACAAAACTAAAGTGATCTGTAAAATGTAAATGCCTTTTAAATTACCATGCATTAAAATAGTAAAAGGATATTTAACTACTGTATTACTATCACTTATACCTAGGTGACATGTAACTATTTGTTAAGATTTTCCCACAGGCTGACCCTGATAAAGGAGGCAAATCTCAAAGGGACTAACGGTCACACCACTGCTTATTGAGTGACACTGATAGATTGTGACGGGAACCTGACATTGTCAAGATTCGTTTACAATGAAAATGACGGCAAGAGCAGACATTTACTCCATACCATTGGAGACCACTTAGAAAGATGTCAACTCCATCTTAACAATGAAAATAAAACTTCTAAGTAAAAGTAAATACTAGTCACAGGTGCTACAGATGTTTAGCTGTTAGTTCAGAGGCAGGTGAGAGAATAAACAAGTTATTATCTTTTAGTGGATTAAGTTCACTCTATTAGCAAAATGATATAAAATGTCAGCAGTAATGCTAGTATTTTGCATGAGTTGCGGAAACAGTCCTTTCATGAAAGTTATTGTAATATAGTCTTTAAATATTCTTTTGGATAACTATCTAATCCCAGTTGATCTACTCTAGGATACAAAAACACTGAAATCTCCTGATGCTTTGGTTTGACTTCATCATGCTACTAAAATGAGAAAAGAAGAAATCTTCTAGGGATACAATTAATTAGGGAAACAGTTTAAAATGTTCCTGTTTTAAGTGTAGTGGTTTAGCAAAGAAAATGCCACAAGTGCCTCCTAACTGGTATTGCAAAATAATGTCCGCAGAGTAGGTCAGCACATGTATCATGTTTGATTTGGAGGTTCTGGAAAAAAAAAAAAAAGAACTGGCTGGCTTTCATGTAACCAATTCTGCTTGGCTTAATATTCTTACATCAAATTATTTTTTTCTTGAGAGAAAAATAATGTTGTTATAAATTAACTGCCCCATTACCTATAAATATATCATTTAGGAAAATATGTCACTTTCCCATAAATAATTAGATATTTTTTCTTTAGTTATCTATCACTCACTAAATCTTACCCTGTGCTACTTGAATGTCAGATATAGTTAATTAGGAATGTGAAACTCTAGACATACAAGGGGACTTTTGTCTTACCTATGATGTTTATTTTTTTGAAAGCAGAGCTGTTTCGATATGTTTCATTTTACATGCATTGTTTATAACATAATACTGATGCTATTAGTGTTCTTGGACTTGTCAAAACTTTGTTAATTCTAAATTTCTTCACCTTCTTAAGATATTGTTATTGCCCTATATACTCCACAATGGTGCTGAAAGTAACAATAAGTGAAGTTGTACAAAGTACACACAAATTAATCGAAACTAGAACTGCTTATTTTTAAGTTTTGGCTGAATAATGTTTCCTATGGCCAATGATTGTTGAACTAAAGAAAATGGGAAACAAACCATAAAATCAAATCTGATATCCAAGTGACTAACGTAAGATGAAACGATACTTAACGAACAGACAGACATTACTAAAAACAATGGCTTTTTTATCCTGAGAAACTTTGGATAATTATGAAAAATAAAAATAGCATTAGGAAACTTAAAATAGATAATGGTTTCAATTTTAAATAGCTTTCATTTTGGAACTCATAAAATTTATTAAAATAATTTCGATGTATAAGTAACAATGTTTCATGTATTTTTCCTTATGTCATAGTAAATTTCAGAAAGTTTTGATGCAACTCAAACTAAAAGAAGTAGGGTGAGAATTATAAAGATAAAAGGTAAAATACTGTATGTGCAGAAGAGAGAGATAATCATATCAGAAAACACTGTTTTTTTGATGCTGTTGTTGTCTTTGGACTCATTAGCAGCATGCTCTAAGTGTTAACCAAGGAAAATAGATCCACATCCCAAAATAAATCAAACAAATGCAGACTCAGACTGGGTAAATAGTTACATAGATTTTTGTATAAGAAAAAATTAGTAGCCAGGCTGATTTGTATTGACTACATATTTGGGTGTCTTGTAAATACAGACTATAAGCTGATTGTAAGCAAGAGCCAAATGTTTCTAGTCAGTGGAAATGAGACTGAAAAAAATTGGTTAATTTCTACAACTTAAGTATAATTTGATTACAGATAAAGGACAACGTAGAAATGACCACACAAGGTATGTACACACTTTGCTATCTAAAACTTATTCATACAGTTCTTCAGAATAAAGCAGTTTGGTATAAAGTATCTATGTTAATTTTGTTTTACATCTTTTAGCCTTTCTTATTGCCAATGTTAATGAATTTCTACTTTTTCTAACTTTACTTCATCAGATTATTTTTCTATTAGGCAAACCAATGAAATAGACATTCTTTTTCTAAGGATTTTGTAATTTCCTATAGATTTATAATCACATTAAATAAAATGGTGAGTTATATTATATATATTGTTAGTGGAGTAATCAATGTCAAGGTATATATTATTAATATATTTATGCTCATATACAAATGTTGCCTATGGCAAGTTAAAATAAGTTTTAATTTTCATGATTTTATACAATGCCATCAGTTTTCAATTATTTGTGTTGAAATTTAAAGCTTTTCTTCCTACTTGAGGAAAATTGCTATTGAATTTTCCAAAAAGTATAAAACCTTCATAAGTGAGATGATATGCTTTGGCAATTGTCTTGATATTTCTCATATGTATGGATTTAAGTATTAATTTATCTCCTTCCTAAACCTGGTTAGCCTCAAAGAAGGACATCACCAGCGAGTTTTATAAGCCAGGAACCCAGGAATCCACTTTATCTTCTCATCTCTTCCTGTGCACTATCAGCGCCCAACTCCTTTTTCATGTCCTACTGATTTCATCTCTATTATTTAACTCTATTTTGTCTGTTTTTACCTCAACTGCTGTAATCAAATCTAGGACCACCACTTTTAATTAAAAATCTTACATTGTCACTCTCCTGCTTAGAGGTCTTCATTTTCTTCCAATTGTTATTAAGAAAAGTATTTTAAAATTTTGTCTTAATGTAAGTTCCACGTGGTCAAGCCTGTGTCTTTTTTTTTTCTTCTCATCATTGTATCTGTAGAAATAAATAAGGTAAGACTAACTCTCAATCAGTTCTTTAGCTGAGAGCTTCAGATCCAGACCAATTTTCACATTTACATCTGGTAAACATCATTGTGGCAATAAAAGTATTCAGATATAGCCATTGTTATGGAGCAGCTTATGATATGCAGGAGAGGCACATGCACATATAATAACATGTATTTGCCTAATTATTATCTTTTTTTTTTTTTTTTTTAATACAGAATCTCACTCTGTCGCTCAGGCTGGAGAGCAGTGGTGCAATCTCGGCCACTCCGCCTACCGGGTTCAAGTGATTCTTTTGTCCCAGCCTCCGGAGTAGCTGAGGCTACAGCACACGCCACCATGTCCAGCTAATTTTTGTATTTTAGTAGAGACGGGGTTTCACAATGCCAAGCTGGTCTCAAAGTCCTGACCTCGTGATCTGCCCGCCTCGCCCTCCCAAAGTGCTGGGATTACGGGCATACGCCACCGCGCCCGGCCCTAATTATTATTCTTAACTGTAACTAAAGATAGAGAAGATAAAGAATTGGTAATATGTTTAACATTTTGGAAATAAGCTTGATGGAACTTAATAACCACTTAAATATGAATGGAGATGAAGTGAGTAAAATATGAAAGATGAATTCAGCATCTAGATTAACAATTGTTGTATAGTGGCACAATTAAGGAGGCAATGATGACGATGATAGTATCTAGTATATATCATATACTTAGGATGTGTTGGCATTTTGTTAACTTTCATGTGCATTATCCTAATTTTGAATTCACAATCCAAGTTTTTTTTCACCCTTATAAAGAAGATCAGATTTTACAATGAATCAAATTCAGTTCAATATTGGACTGGTTAAATATGAGATGTTTTGGTAATAGTCATGCAGAGATTGACAACAGGTAATTATAAATATGGGACTGAAATTTGGGAGAAAAGGAGATGCCCAGTGAGGAAGATTTGGAAGTCATTAATTTCTACATAGTAGATTAAGCCATGATGCTTTAAGCGGGTATGGAAAGAATAAAGGTATTGCTACCAAAAATGTATTTCTACTATAAACCATAGAATAAGACTCAAATAAACCACATTGCATAATGTTTTAACCCTGAAGAGCTGAGCAAGAATAAGGAAATACTGGTATGTGACTCCTATAGTTTAATACAAGTTACACAGATTATAATAAATTCTTAGCACAAATGGTTGTATTAATGCATTTTTATAATATTCAAGTCTCTCTACTTACTTCTAAGCTAAAATATTCTTTTAAATAAGATAATCAACATGAATACATGAATGTCTGACATATCTTAGGCTCTCAATTAATAATGAATGAATGCACATTATGATTGAATTTAAAAATTTAACAATCCTAACTAATATTTAAGGTAGACAGCCTAAAGAAAGACAAAACCAAAAAGACACAACTAAGAATAATTTCAAAATGTGCCATTAGTCCAACTTGTAATATGATAATCAGGATATCCAGTAATTACAAAGTTCATCTTAAAAACATTATGGAGGTGGCTGCCTTTAAATTGAGGTACTGCATATAACAGAAAAGACCTCAACACATTTGAAGAACCACTGAAATAATATTATATTATAGTGTAGATTACATGCAGATGGCAGGCTTGTTGAAAGCTACTGTTTATATGAAACCAAATCGTTCTGACCATAGCTTCTATTATACATAGTGAAGACATTCTATTCAAAGCACTTTTCATCAGTTTTTCATGGGCATTCAGAGGAGGAGGTTTTCAAGGTCAAAAGGACCAATAAAATTGTGGCTGCTGGCAATGGAAAGAATACTTCGGATCAGCAGCAATATGGATAATTTTATTTTTACCTTTATACTCCAATTTGGGGAAAATATAAGCACTCATTTTTATCCCAAGAATAAATGGTTATAAAACTCTTCTGTAGATTGCCGTGACAATGAGAGTTAGAACAAGAAAGAGGGTTTAAAACTATGTTTCTAAATAGGGATTTATTTTCTCAAAATATCAATCTTCATAGGTAAATATAAAGTAAAATTTAAACATCTTTATTCTTTTTATTTTAAAACTTATCTAATTTAATTATTGTAACCATAATATGACCAATGAAGAATATAAGGGGTATGAACCTATGTAAAGTTACACAATGTCAGACTCAAGTGCTAAACACAGGTTTAAGTTTAGAAAGACAACAACTCAGGATGGCATTTAGCTAAATCATCACATTCATTTTTGTTTCTTTTTCCCAATAATTTTTCCCAATATCAATATTAAGAAGGTACATCCCTTGGTAAAAAACAAATAATGAATGATGAAGTATGGTATATTTTCTAAAATGGTCAAAGAAATAGGATTTTTTAAAATTCTCAACTTACAAAAATAATGTGTATTCAAATTATCGTTATCTAGAAATAATAGTAATAAAGCTACTGAATTTTAAATGCTTTCAGTGTGAGAGAAATCCACCTATTAAAAATAATTACCTCCATGGTCAGGCACAGTGGTTCACATCTGCAATCCCAACACTTTGGGAGGCTGAGGTGGACAGATCACCTGAACTCAGGAGTTCAAGCCCAGCCTGGGCAATATGGGGAAACCCCATTTCTACAAAAAATACAAAAATCAGCCAGACATGGTGGCGCACATCTGTAGTCCCAGTTACTCAGGAGGCTGAGGCAGGAGGGTTGCTTGAGCCTGGGAGGCAGAGGTTGCAGGGCTGCAGTGAGCCATGACCATCCCACTGCATTCCAACCTGGGTGACTGAGCAAGACCCTGTCTCAAATAATTATAAGAATCATCATCATCGCGGGGGTCCGTAATTAACAATAAATCATTATCTGATTCTAAAAGATATTCTCCATTGTAAAATACTTACTATAATCTGTTATTTACCTTGTAATCCCAAACTGTCTTAAATAATTTTAATATTTCCTCCAATGTTAAAGTATTGCACCCTTCCTACTTTTTGCCTGTTCTACCACACGCATTATCTTCCATCAATACATCAGAGAATATTAAGATTATCATAAACACATGCTCTCATTTAGATAAGCCTGGCCTAAGACTTGAGGTCGCCTGGCTAAGTGTACCTTGTTAAACTTGCAACAAATGTTGCTCTTAATTAAAATAATTTATATGGAACAACTACTTAAGACTTCAGCTACTAGATTAAAATAAAATTTTTCAAAACAAGTTAAACACCTAAGAACTTCCTTTGGTTAAAATTATCTGTGTAAAAATTGTTTTCTTCTTTGAGTTTGAAATTTCGCTCTGAGCTGTGAGCTTCCTACGAAGAGTTGCTTTTCAGAAAGAAACATCTGGACTTTATGCTTTAGTGTAAGTATCTTTAAATCATTTCACAAGAAACATAATTGTGTTATGGACATACCAATAAACAATAATGCAAAGGTGACTTATCTTCTAATACTTGTGTGTGCAAATTACTATGATAGGTGTTTTAAATATATTTAACTATTTTAAAGCTAACTCATAAAAGTATTAAGACTTTAAGAATAGAACATGGCTTAATTTTTGAACTGTGTCAAATCTCTATTGAATTGTAAAAACATTTTTTGAAAATCATTTAATTATGTGCATTTATTCTGGTTAATATTAATATAATTTTAAATTTTAGATGATAAATAAGAAGGCTTTGAAAAACAATTTGTGTTCTTATTTATTTCAAAATTAAGTTACCACTGCATATTGGAAATCTAAGGGAGGCAAGCCAACAGAAACGATCAGACTAAGATTATTATTCAGTCATATGAACCAGCAAATAAAGAAATAGGGCAGAAAACATAATTTTAAAAAATATATCCAGAATGTTATGGTGTACAGGCCAAGGAGCAATAAATTGCATGTAAACTTTGTAATACAACCGACAATTTATTTTTCTGTGTATATTTGAATCATAGAATATTAGAGAACAAAATAGATATTGAAATCATTTGTTCATTCATTTTTTTAGCATATACTGAACATCTGTTTTGTGCCAGGCATTGTTGTAAGCACTGGGGAGATAGCAATGGACAAAGTAGATAAAATTTTGTATCCTCATGGAGTTTATATTCAAACTACGAGGAGGTTGAAAAAATAATAAGCAAATAAATAAAGTAATATGGTATACCAGTTATGGAAGGATGAAAAAGAATTTTCTCATGTGCATGTGTCTGTTTGAGCACATGTAAGCATGTGTGTTGGAAAAAAATATATTTTAAAATGATACAATAAGGTGAGACTTTACTGAGGATGGCACCATAAAGTCTAATACCCTCATTTTGCAGCAAGGGAAGCTGAGGTTCAGTGATTAAATTAAGTCCTTAAGGTCGCACAGTCTTTTGGAAAAAGAGCTGAATTTAGAAGATGTTTCCATGACTTCTGGCCCCATACCCTCTCCATGGCATGACAGAGCACACCCAGTTCAGAGAATTGCCTGGGCCATGCAGTGAGGCGAAGACATACATAAATGGTGCGTCTGGATGACAACTGGGTAGCTCAATTGACTAGAGGAGAGAACACACATTAGGAAAGCCTGAGAAGTCAGAAGGAATTAGGTAGGCTAGGACCAGATTATGAAAGTTCTCAGATGTCAGGATGATGAGTTTGGTCATCATCTTAGGCAGAGGAGAGATATGATTAAAGTGATGTATCAGATAGTCAGAAGGAGGAGAAGGAACTCATCATCAGGAATAATCATCCTGAGTTCTGTCATCCAACACATTGACATTGATATGACCAGGGCAGGATTCCTGAATCTCATATTTCATGTCACTGGAAAATTGATAAAATAGAAAAAAAAAATCTTGTGTTCTCTATCATTAGAGAGTTTTCTAAGAAGATGACTGAAGAACAAATTGGTTTTCAGAGCCAGACATGACAAAACAATTATGTCAGGTGAGGACAAGTGGTTACTGCATACTCTACTCCATATCTAAACCTACTGGCTGTAGTTCCTTTTATACTGCAGTTAATATGTTTTTTTAAATTAAGAAAAAACTGTCTGTATCATATTTGGAAGGCTTCACATACAGAGACACAATTTACCTTTTCTTGACAGAGGGTACCAGTTCACCAATTACTGAGTCAACAATGTGGAGTTCTTACTAGGAAAGCAAGAGGATACTTGGTAGATTCAGGGTTAACAGATAGCTTTTAGACCCTCCCTGAGTGACATAGTTGGAGATGCTAAAAAGGGAATACTACTCCCAAATTCAAGATTAAATAATAAGGTTTATGAAATGTAACAAGGTTGCTTCAATCTTTTTAAAGAAAAATTAAATCTGGGGAATATGCTTTAATACTGCAATTTCTATTTGGTACAAAGTGTATATTACATGGCACTTCAAATAACTGTTATCAAACAGAATATTTTACATGTCAGCAGATAGGAAAACAGTGTGTAATACCCTGACATTGAAAACCATGCACCAGTAAAACAAACATCCTAGACTTA
>NW_012123376.1:3894965-3951555 GCF_000951035.1 Colobus angolensis palliatus | reverse complement strand
TAGTAGGCAATAATTTCCAAAAGATATCACAAAAATTTATATCTAATACTTTAGGGAATTGCACACCTAAAAATATGTACATGCAGAAAGTACTTATTATCTTCAGCCTGAAAAAATCAAATAGCCTGATGAGCCTTCATTCTGCCCAGGAGGAGTTTTCTCTTCCTCATCAAAGCCATCAAATAATCATACTATTTTAGGTTTCTCACATGTAAAATAATATCCAATGTGATTATTTTCATTTGTGTGAGTTGTCCTTTCACATTATATCGCTTACTTTAATGATTTTTGTTTTCATAGCCCAAAGTTTTTGGTTAAATTTCTATTTTTATCTGGAAAGCTTAAAACCTGGTACAATTTAACATGCTGAAATAGTTTCAAGCAGCTTACTGTGCGTAGTAGACTGCTTTTAAAAATTCAAAAAAGCCCCAAGAGCAAATGTCATTTCTTTCATAGTTACAAAATGCAAACTCCAAGTGTTTTATCCTAATGAATAAATGAGTTTGTCCTTTATGTATAAAATATAGTTTGTGTTTGTTGCACAAGTTTTTAATAATAGATGAATTTTAGGTTTGCTCCAACGTATTCAATAAAGTGTGATTAATTTGGTTTTTCAAAAATGCAAACTAGACATTACTATATTACTTTGCAAAATGCACAGCTTGCAACATTATTGTCTCAGTGGGATCTTAAATTGAATTGTAAAATGTGTCTTATTTCCAGTTTGATTTATGTAAGAGATAGCAGTGGATAATGCCCCTTTTGAAGTTTCACTGCTTTGTGTGAACAAACAACAGAAAACTAAAATTCATGATATAGTTTGTTAAAACCTCAAACAAACTTATGCGTTATATAATATTTGACTGAAATAAAAACTTGTGATGGACTTGGAATACCACATCTTCAGTGAAACAACTTTTTGAAGTTTCTTATTATGATGGATTATACAACACATTTTGACATTTTCTGTGATTTTTTTATGATATTTCAAGTAATTACCAAATCATGTTTTTCTCTAAAAAAGCTTTCCTGTGCCCTGAGAATTAATCTATGATACCATTTAACTTGGCTTTTTGAAGTAAATATCACCAGATAAAAGCCAGCTGGATCTGAATAATAGGATACTTGAATGAATGTATTAGTGTTTGAAAAAGAGAGTACAAATCTTCTAAAAAGATTAATTTCCATAAAAAAGATAGCTCCCAGATCTACAAAAGAATAAATTCAAAAACATAATAAACTCTCAGAAAGAAAGGTAGATTAAAGTGAAAGCTGCAGCACCTTGTAACTGCAGCTGTTGTGTAGCAATGATTCTGTATCAATTACATTTGGTTGGTCCTGCAGGGCTCTTCAAAGCTTTGAGTGAAAAGCCTGAATGTGGAATACATGTGACACCGTAAGTAATAACTTTAGCGATTAATTTTGATGCAATACCATATTTATTCTGATCTTATTCTCAATATTTACAGTTTGAGAGAAGCTACAAAGGTTTAGATGGGAACGAATGAATCTACTAACAATGCTTTTTTCCCTCCGTTTATTAAAGATGTGGATATGAATTTTTCTTTGTCATGAAAATACTGCAGCTTTATCACAGGACATAGTTGCTGACATCATCATGTAAAAAGACTTGAGTTGGCCAATGGACTTTATTTTCAATATCCTGTTTCAAAATATGTCCTCTAAAAAGGCCAGGAATTCTGTTCACACAACTTCTCTACTTAAGTTTGTACAATTACTAATAAAAACAAAGTTTTGTCACACATAAACTCCTCTGGGAGTTTCATTTTAAATAATTCTCATGCTATTATTATCTTGAATACAAAACCAAAAGCAAATATAGAAATAACTTGATTTTTTAACTTTGATTAAATCCTTCAAAATGCAAATCTACCTAAAGCATTCACATAAGAATACCATATTAGACAATTTCAAATGCAATATAAAGTGCAGTAAAAAAAGAAACAGACAAATGATAATCTATTAGAATTCTGAAGTTATTTAGTAAAAAAAAAGTCATTTTTTGTAAAAAATAATACAAAACAATGAACAAAAAGTGAAATTACTGACCAATTCTAACAATAAAAACACTAATCAGTTAAATGAGATTAGTAAATCACTTTGTCAATCACATTTTGACAATAATTTTACTGTGTGAAGATAAATAAATGGCCATTTTGCTTTATTGTCCTCCCTTTCTTTAATTTTTTCTATAGTTATCTGCCAAAAGCAATCCATAAATGAAATGTAACCTAGTAACTGCAAATGTGTTTATTTAAATGGGGCAAGTTGTTTAAATATAGTGAGATGTTTAAATATTAAGTCAATGTCCATCATAATAAAGATATAAATGACATATTACCATTATTAGCAAAATATCACTCCCTATCAATGCAATAGGGTTTATTAAAAAATAAAAATAAAAAAGAAGGCTGCCTTCTCTGCACTCATGTGAACCACTAAATGGTTATGACAATTTTTAATAGTAACTCAAGAATTTCTTTATCATACTTCTTCAAGAAAGCTGCTTTTAGTTAAAACATAAAAATGGTACTTACAAGGTTTCTGCAAACATAACTGCCATTCCATTAAGGAAATGGTGCAGCAAACAGTAAATAGTGGCCTCAAGGGAAATGTAAGTATTGATTTTATTACACTGTTGGTTGGTTTGTATTTGAAATTGTCAACTCTAATTTTGAGCTATGCTTTAAGTATCCCTAAAAGTGCTTAAGAAAAGGAGAAATATTAATTGAAAAATAGTGATAATTATTACTTCTGTAGTTTTAAATACCACAGAGATTATTTCTTTTCAGCTTTTGGTAGCCCATATTTTAAAAATATGAAATTTTATTTTGATAAACATAGTAAATAAATGATGATCTCATTTTCATTAAGTCAAATTATATATTCATTTTGTATGCTGTAAGTCAGTATTTTACTCTAGGAGTGAAGCTAATCAGTATTAAAAATGTGAATATGGTTACACAATTCCATAACTCAGTTTGGGAATATAGCTTTCAATTCATTGATATTGACATTTTGGTTCACCTAAAAAGGCCTGATATTAGTATAATAGTAATTATAAATCTAGAAATTCCATCATACTGAAATAAACTTCAACCTCTAGCCTCATTAAGCATAAATCATCAAATACTGAAAAAAGAACAAAATTTGCTAACTTAATATAATTGATGTTTTATATTATCATCATTATCACTGATTTTCCTTTTTTACATTTCAGTAAATGACAGCACATTTATGCTAAAAGTATAATTAATAACACAGTTCATTTTCTTAAACCATGCCAGAGAGCAATTCTGTTTAATATGGACATTTTCAACTATACCTACGGGGCTGTAAATATAGTCAGTGTTAAACTTCTACAATTAACTAAAAGAAGTGTTTATGCTATACATAAATCTTAGAAATGTCCTCTATGGAAATCTAAAGAGGTGAAAATTAATACAAAGAAAATATTATGGCTGTTCTTCAGATTAAAAAACATAAAGTATTCTTGGGTTCACAAGCCACACAGTGCACTATAAACATCTCATATCAATAAGTAAAAGAAAATCTGTTACATATACTCACAAAAAATCATTAATATAATTAAGCCAAGTTCCTATATCATGAATCTAAGAAGAGGATCAAAGGAAAACCATTCTCATGGTTTACCACAAAAGTCATACTTATATTGTGTTTTAAATTATTTGGAGAGTACACATATCTTAATAAAGTAAAGCCTTGCTTTGACAAGGTAGATGAGAATTCTTTGCATATAACATATATTCAATATGTGTTTACTGAACCAAATTTCTCAATTTCAAAGAGTTAAAGTTTGATGGATAAATATACAATCTGGCCTCACTGGTTGTACTGCAGGCTTGAATCTCAGATCTGCCATTTGTTATATAGTTTGAATGAAAGTTGTGAAGAGTACATTTTCATATTCATTTGGAACTAGCTATAGACTAGAAAGCCTTACACAGAGACGACCCTTACTAAATGTTAGTTGGATGAATGAAAATGCATAAAAAAAGTTTAGTAAAGATTCCTGCTTGGACTGACATTTTAATTACAAGAGTGTGGGAAAATAGGATATTATCTAACAACAATTTAAAAATCAACAGAGATATTGAAAATAACTTTTCATTCATCTTCATTGTCAGCCTTCCTGAGAGAATCATATTGCTTATAAAGTCATCTACAATTGCCCAGTTTTTCTCTTCTCTCTCTCTCTCTCTCTCTCTTTGAGATGGAGTCTGGCTCTGTCAACCAGGCGGGAGTGCAGTGGCACGATCTCAGGCCACTGCAGCCTCTGCCTCCCGGGTTCAAGTGATTCTCCATCCTCAGCCTTCCAAGTAGCTGAGATTATAGCCATGTGCCACCATTCCCAGTTAATTTTTGTATTTTTAGTAGAAATAATGTTTTACCATGTTGGCCAGGCAGGTCTCAAACTCCTGATCGCAAGTGATCCACCTGCCTTGGCCTCCCAACCTGCTGGGATTACAGGCATGAGCCACTGCGCCCGGCCTCAGTTTCCCACTTTTTCATTTGAAACTATTTTATTCTCCTTCACACTACTTCCACTGACTATAAGCAATTTTAAAGAAAACTCTAGAATAAAACTTACTGAAAATACATGAGGATTTCTAATATAGATTTTAAAAAATCGTGAGCTTTTTTATAATCCATAGATCTATAGATCAGCAATTTTCAAACAACTTGGTTTCAGGACTTGTTTACATACATGGATTATAAATAGTTACCATATTAGCAAGGGAAATGTTTTTTAAAAATCTTAAATATATATGCATGTATTTCCAAAAATATAATAAGAAGCAAAACATTTTGTTTTACACTTTTGCAAAACTCTTTACTACATGGCTTGAAAGAAGTCACCCAGATTTTGACATCCACTTCTGCATTCACCCTGTTGTGATGAAATGAGTCATGTAGCCTCTGAAAATCAACTGTATACTCATGAAGGAATGACAGTTTAAGAGAAGTAAATAATATCTTAGCGTTATTATGAAATTAGATGTGACTTCTTGGACTCCCTGGAAGTATTTTCGGAACCCTCCCTTCCATGGGACCTGGAACCACACTTTAAGAAATACTGTAGTATCTGATGACATTTTAAGGTATTTGGAACATCCAGGTTATATTAATTTACTAAATCAAATACTGCCCTAGTATGACTTCAGAAAATAAGAACAAGATTATAAAAGTTACTCTAACATTTCTTACACAAAGTCATTGTAATACTGCCAGGCCAAACAACAGAATCCAAAAAAAGCTACTTAAAAAAAAAAAAAAAAGGAACTTTTTCTCTAGACTTAATTTTACCTCACAGGGAATAACTACTTATTATTCATTGTGAGGTAGCAGACAAAGTACAGAAATTAGGAAAAGTTAGGTGTGGCTATCTATTTAACCTTCGCAGTCTTAAAAATTCTGTGTATATAGCAATAATCAAAGAGAAGTGGCACATTATCAAATAGGTTAGATGATGAGTGTAAACAAAGCACCTGCTATATAAATGGCATGAGAAGGAGAAAGAAGTATTTTGAAAATTTTAAAAAGGAGAATTAGGGGCTGAGTGCCATGGCTTATGCCTGTAATCCCAATATTTTTGGAGGCTAAGGTGGAAGAATCACTTAAGCCTAGGAGTTCAAGACTAGTCTGGGCAATGAAGAGAGATCTAATCTCTACAAAAATAATTAAAACTACTAGCTGGGCATGGCAACATCCACCTGTGGTCCCAGCTACTCGAAGGGTTGTGGTGGGAGGATCATTTGAGTCCAGGAGGTCGAGGTTGCGTTGAGCCATAACCGTGCCACTGCTCTCTAGTCTGGGAGACACAGCAAGACTCTATCTCAAAAAAAAAAAAAAAGGAGAATTTACCATGGCAATTTGGAATTTATAATAGCTCTAGAAAGGAAATTATGGCCATTCTTCACAAATATTATGATTTGAGAGGAGCAGATTTCAATACCAAAAAATAGCTAATACAGTATGAGCATTACAAGTAAAAAGGAATACAATTTGAAACTGTTATTAAAACTGATAAATTCTGGAAATCCAGGTAGAATACGACAATCTCAATTTTCACAAAAGAAAAAGCAGTCTTCCTCCAATAGGTTCCTTAAATTTCTTAAAGGTAAAGACTTCATCTTCAGTCTTTGAATTGCCTAGACTTAACCCAGTATAGTCCAGAATAGGCATTCAGTAAACTGGCATTCCAAATAAGGGCAATAAATCATAATTAACATTTATATAATGCTTCCAATTTTAGGAAAATATGAGAATGTAAAAGCACATGTAATTGTTAGGTAGCCGCCTTAGAGTTTGGATTTTGACACAAGGACAAAAGTAGTGCATAAGAGCACCTCACCACAGAAAAATAGGAAGAATTAGAGAGTTTTAAATAGAACGCTAGATTGACTAAAGCCAGGAATTGAGCTGGTACAATGTAAAAGGCACTGGGGATTTATTTTTAATTTTATTATTTTTAAGTTAGCAATTAACAAGGAAGAGAGGAACGTCCTTTTATTGAAGATAGTATAAATTTTCAAACCAATGTTTTGTGACTGCTTGTCTTATAATCTGGAGATATTAATACACTCTGAAAATGATGTTCCAATTGTCTAGATTCTAGAAAGTTAATCAGATCTTTTATGTTCTAACATTTTATGATCATCTGAAAGCTTTTACAGACAATGGATCTAAATTATCTATTATATTAATGATTGAAAGAATAGATGCCAACCCATTTCCAGATGACTTAGCTAGTATGTTTTAATTGGTAAATGAAAGCCACACATTCTGGGTAATCAATAATATTCCCAGTGGCATTTTTATTTCTATCAAAATTTCATTTCTAGTTTCCCAGATGTATTCAAAGCAAGCATGAAAATTTAATTTTTAGACTGCAAAATGTCAAATGAATGTTATCCATTTTAAAATTCAAGAAAATGCTGTTGAGTGTGAATATGTAGAAGAAAAAGAAAATAGCAAGATTATGTATGCTTTGAGCTAAAAGTATTCATAATCCTTAACTTAAGGGATTTTAAAGGTCAATAACAATGGAACATTCCCGTTTTTCATCATCATTTCCCATGAGGAAGTAAGTAAAATATCTTGAGTGACTATTAATAACTGTGAAGAAGAATGAAGAAGTGAAGTTTTGGTTCATATTGAATTTGACTAATAAGTATATTTTCTGAAAATTAAAAATTCTAAATGTTCCTAAGGAAATAAAATCTTAAATATTTCAATTAATTCGTTGATTATGATAAGTATAGGTTAACAGTATAATTTCCCATTAAAAACCTATACTGACCATTTAAAAAACTGATTAAAAGATATTAACATAATATAGAAAAACACAAAATGCATATTTTCATAACTCGGTGTTTTAAATACAATCTAATTAGTAAAGACATAAACATTGAACTTATTTTCAAATGCTGTGTATTAAAATAATCTACTTGAATACAGACATCTCTAATATAAAAAAATGTTTAGAAAGTCTTGGGATTCTACCTGTAAATATATTACTAAGGTATTTTTAAAAGAAAATTGTGTAAAATGTATACTTTAGATAACAAATCTAGGAATATATCATTAATTCTTAATCTTTACAGAAAGTTATTTAATTTACAAAATAATCACTCTCAAAATACATTTATTTATAATTGCATGCTCAGAGATTTAGAGGGATATAACATAACTACCTACTAAGGAAACACCATTTTACTTTTATAGATATTTTATTGCATCAATGGAAATTTCTCTCTATCCTTCTATGACTAAACTCATAAGCTATAACATAAAAATTATTGTCAACAATGTAGACCAGCCATAAAATTCAATTAAAAATCCCTACATTTTAAGCAGTTATAGTAACATAATGTGTAAACATCAGCGGAAGTGATGTGTAGCTCCTAGAGCATGTCACATTCAGAAAATAAATGTTTTAACTGTTTCATCATCACTTTTTCAGTGCAAAGATTTTTGAGGACTTTTTTTCTCCTTAGGTCTTTCCGGAAACATTAATGCTTTTGTTAAATATCAATCAACCTGTCCCAAGTTCTCTTGGTTGAATCTGTTTTGCAGTATTATTTTTTCATATGTTTTTGCACCTCAAAACATATGTCTCTTAATTCATTCTTTCAAAAAAAATTAGTTGTAGGCACTGTTCTAGTTACTAGGATTAGCAATGAGCAAAATGGACAATAGTCCCAGGCCTCACAAGGTTGACATTCTAGTAATTATATACCAGTTAAAATACATGGCATATCAGATTGTGTTAAGGGCTATGGAGAAAAATAAAACAGAGAAGGAGGATAGGGAGTATTTACATATTGAGGAGACAGGTTGCAATCTGAAATAGGGTTATGTATAAACATTCTTAATAAGAAGGTAGCATTTGCAGGAGGTGAGAGAACAAGATACATGGATCTCTGTGTGAAGAGGATCCCAAGAAGATGCTTGGGCAATGCATAGATTCTGAGGCAGATGCATTCCTGGAATATTAGAGAAATGTTAAGGAAGCCTGTTTGGCTGGAGGTGAGTTTAGGTGGGAGATAAAGGAAAGGGAATCAGG
Organism: Colobus angolensis palliatus; assembly: GCF_000951035.1. Taxonomy (NCBI): domain Eukaryota; kingdom Metazoa; phylum Chordata; class Mammalia; order Primates; family Cercopithecidae; genus Colobus; species Colobus angolensis. The sequence continues at coordinate 3,942,944 of NW_012123376.1, read as the reverse complement.
GTAAAGAAGAATCCAGGAGCCCAATCATGGAAGGGATTCTAGGTTATTGGAAGGGCTTGTATTATTTCACCGATTGCAGGCAGAGAAACTACCTGATTTGACATTTGTATTAACTAGATTACTCTGGTTACCATCAAGGAGAAGGGAGGAAGCTTGGAATTGAGTTAGGAGACTTTCACAATAATTCCAGCAGGCGATAATGGAGAAGGAAAGAAAGTGGGTGGATCTGTGGATATGTTGCACGTATAATGTATAACAGAGGGAAGAATCAGAGATGGTTCCAAGGTTTTAGGCATTAACAGTGTCTTAGTTTGTTCAGGCTGCTATAAAAAAATTCCCAAAGACTTGTTGGCGTAAACAAGTATAGATTTCTCACAGTTCTGGAGGCTGGAAGTCTGACATTATGGTGCCAGTATGTCAGGTTCTAGGAGGAAATTCTTCTGAGTTGCAGACTGCAAACATCTCCTTGTATCCTCTCTGCCCACTGCTCAGGACGGCACACATCCCATTCATTAGGGCTCCACCCTCATACTTAATACTTCCCAAAGTTCCCACCTCTAAATACCATCACATTGAGATTAAGGTTTCATCATATGAATCCCTCAGGGACACAAACCTTCAGTCTGCATGTAGAAAAATGGAGTCACCAATAACTGATATGAGAAAAATGAAGAATCAACAGATTTGGAGTAAGAGGTCCAATAACTTATTTTTTAGAGATTTTAAAGAGGTGTCCCATACTAAACTCCTACTTGAATCACCATTTTGAAGGGTAGGGTCCACAAGTAGGGACACTAACATTCACATGTATGTATATTTTTATTTCTGGAAGAATAAAATGGATAAGTAGATGGTCTCAAATTATGAACTTATCTCATACTTCATTTCTTAGGTTTTCACTGGAAATAGTATATCTTGAAAGTGTAAAATAGCTTGCTTAGTATTCTTTTGCTTTCAGGATTCTTATTCATTAACTATTTATTCATTTAACTCATTTGCTGAGCAGCCACTGCTTGCTGTGTGAGTCACTACTCCAAATACTGGGAAATACAGAGACAACAAGATTCTGCCCTCAAAGTGCTAATAGCCTACTGGAGAGGAAAAGATACCATGGCATTTATACACTTTGGGGATTTTGGAAGCCAAGTAGAAATGTCTGGTTTATATGCACTGTGTTCATATATATGGTTTAATGCATTGTACTTGTAATAACTGTGCTAGAAATATAAGTGACTTACAGAAAGCATAGAAGCAAAGAGATGGATAATGTAAGGAAGACTATTACTGTTTTATGAAAATTCGAGACACTGTTATCACAAAGCCTAACCCTCAAATAGTTAAATTATCTCACCATCTTGTATTAGGGCTACATCTTCATTTGCTACTGTATAGGTATGAATAGAGCACTATAGGTCAAGTGTGTACTCATGCAAGTGCAGAAGGTCTCCACAGAAAACGGAACACTGGAAATGTAGGTTAATGAGGGGAAAATTATATTTTTGGCAGACAAACAGCAATTTGAATTTATAGAAGCATAAATCATACATTCAAAATTTGTGGGCAAATAGGTATATAGCTAGGACTCTCAAGGAGAGGTTGAAGACTTGGAGGGGGCATAAAAGGAGGGTGTTAACAAATAGCCTAAGATGATTCAGGTGGTCAATATATATTGCATATAAATTTAATATTAATTTCCATTGCAAAAGATTTAATTAAATGTAAGTTTAAATCAAGCTGAAAGAAAACTGGTATTTGAAGTGATAAATGTCACTCAAGCCAGTCACTTCAAATTTATTCAATGGTTTAATTCTCAGAATTGGTATAATAAGCTATGATTTTTGTGATGTAACATGAATTGAGGGTTTTTCTGAGCTAGAACATCATGACATTTATTTGAGGTCAAATTGTCTATTATAAAATAACACTAGGTCACTATAAGAGTAGATTTTAAGTGTTCTTACCACAAGAAAATGTTAAACATGTGAATTAATGCATATGTAAACTGGCTTAACTTGGCCATTGCACGATGTACACAGTAAGTATATACAGTTTTTATTAATTTAAAAAGAATAGAAATAAAAACAAAACAGCTGTACATATGTTTTTACACAGTAGTGTTATACAGTACCTACCATTTGACCCAAGGGTTTAAACGCACACAATTTATTTCCCAGTATAAACAAACATTGTTGGAAAAGTCCTCTACCAAAATCCCTTCTCTACCTCCCTCAGTGTGATTTCGCTGTGGGGCTCTCATTGGTGCACCCTGGGGTTGTCTCCAGACTCTGGCATCCAATCAGAATTCAAATCCGTGACCTTGGGGAATTGATTTGGTCTTTCAGTGCCTCTGTTCCCTACTAAGTCAAAAGATGATCATCGTTGTCCCTGCCTTCCTGTTACATTGTGTTGAGTAGCTTCACACAAGTAAAACACAGCATCTTGTCCCTAGTAAGTGCTCAAAAAATTGGAGGCTCTATTATTAACAAGAGGATAATTGTTTTGTTGAAAGAAAGGCAGACCGGGCATGGTGGTGCATGCCTATAGTCCCAACACTTTGGAAGGCTGAGGTGGGCATATTGCTTGAACCCAGGAGTTCCAGACTAGCCTGGGCAACATGGTGAAACCACATTTCTACCAAAAAGAAAAATATATATATATGGGAGGCTGAGGTGGGAGGATTGCATGAGCCTGGGAGGCAGAGGTTACAGTGAGCCCAGAGGGCTCTTCTCCACTCCCGTCTGGGCAACAAAGCAAGATCCTGTCAAAAAAAAAAAAAAAAAAAAAAAAAAAAATAAAAAAAGGCAGAACTAGCATACAAAAAAAAAAAAGAAATAAAATTAAACACTTTATATTAAAATGCCTTAGCTATAATTTTTTTTCATCGGACCATAGTAATGCAACCTGCAAAAACCTAAAACTCAAGTCACAGTATGAATATTTTTATAAATGTTGCAATTTAAAATTTATTAGCTTTTTTTTTTTTTTTTTTTTAAGATGGAGTCTAGCTCTGTCGCCCAGGCTGGAGTAGTGGCAGAATCTCAGCTCACTGCAACCTCTGCCTCACAGGTTCACATGATTCTCCTGCCTCAGCCTCCTGAGTAGCTGGGATGACAGGCGTGCGCCACCATGCCCAGCTAACTTTTGTATTTTTAGTAGAGATAGGGTTTCACTATGTTGGTCAGGCTGGTCTTGAACCCCTGACCCCGTGATCCGCCCACCTCAGCCTCCCAAAGTGCTGGGATTACAGGCGTGAGTCACTGCACCCAGCCTGACGCTTATTTTTTGATTCTATGCACTCTTTTGTGATGTAGAAAATGTATATAAACCACTCATGATTTACATCATAAATTTTCCCCTAAAATAATGCTCAGTTGGGCGATGATTGAGTTGCCAGTCCTCAAAAGCCTATTTAAACCACTCTGTATTTGAAAACTTATATTTGCAGCCCTCTTTCAAATTGAACTATCATTTATCACATATTCAAAATAGAAAACCTATTTAATAGTATTTAATAGCACTACTTGCAAGTCAACAGACTCTCCCTCAGCGATGGTGAAAATTATGTGGGAAAGATACTTTTGGGCACCAGAAATCTGGTAATTTTCCACATTTGTAAAGGAGCATAATCTTAGCAAAAATTTACCTCTAGTTATTTTTATATTTTGTTTATTCTCAAATCAGGGTCAGCTAACTTTTTTAACGTGTCTAGGTATTAGAGTTCTTCTTATATTTGGATAAATCTCTTATTTATATAAGGATATAGCTCTAAACATGTCATTTTTCTAAACCGCAAAACGTTACTATAAAAACTAAAGATAAGTCAAAGCATGATAAAATTATTATAATTTTAAACTTCATGCTGATGATATAAATAAAAATACATCTGAGCATTCATTTGAAAAATGAGTTTTAGCAGAATGATGGGACTGAACTATTCACATATTTTAAATAATCTAATACTACTTCAGAAAAAATTGCTGAAATTCTCTGACCCAAAATTAAAGGCAAGCATGTAGCTAAATGTAGCTAAATCAAATGAATTAGGAGTAAAATTTCATTAACTGTAACGTAATTCAGTATTAAAGAGGTTTATGAATTATACAACCTGAACAATGGAAATACCGTTAAACAATTCCTGGGCTTTCAGGGGTAGAAAAATGGCACCTCTTCCCTTGTTCTGAACAGAACCAATAGGCAAAAGTTTTGTATCTAATTTACTTATGTGCCATCTTCAGGGTTTTAAGAGAGACACTCAAATCTATATTGTGCACTTCTTAAATGGAACTGTAGAGCAGGAAAAGTCAATTAATACGTCTCTCCACCTATATCTTGCTACATATGCACACAATAAAATTGACTTTAATTCTCCTGAATGGTAAACCTCCTTGCTTTCTGTATTACACTATTTTGAATCAGTAACCTTATTAACATGGGAAATGGTCAATAACCCTCTCATTGATTTCATGCTAATATACTAATGTTAATTTTTTTGTTTACATGTGTATAAAGACTTTCCTTTTGTATTACCTCTTCATACACACAAACACATTTCTACACACACACATGCACACACATAAGATAATTTAGAGGACACAGATAAAATGTGAGAATGCCACTGAGTAATAAGGTACAAAATATCTGACGTGAGAAAGCAGATGAATATCTTTACCATAATTTTCAGTCTAGTGTCAAATCATGGTCCCTGGTATTAAGGAATAAGGCCAAAAAAGTCATATGCAATATCTCAATGTCTTGATCAGCTATTTGAAACTCACAGAAAGAGGAACTATAATTGTTTATTTATCACCAAATGCAACTAAAATATTCAGATATGCTTGATCAATATAACCAATAGGAAAGACACTCTGATGTAGAAAGATCGTAGATTTAGAAATCAAAATTAGCACATGAAAATCCTTCTAGACACTGGCTTGCCCAGGCAAGACAACTTTCAAGTTCTTGGCTCTTTTCTTCAAAATACTGCAAAGCATAAACAAAAGTTATATTCAATCAGAAATAATGACCACATAAGTAAGCCACTACTACTGGCTGGACTAAAACTTAGAATAAAAAGTTTTTCTAGTTTTTCACACTATATATGCCCAGATCCTGAGATATAGTCAGATATGTTTAATTAACTAAAGGCTTTCCATATAATTTGATTTACTTGTCCTTATAACTACAATGATTATATATTATTTTGTTATATGTCATGTGTATATATACAAGTATACATGCATATTTATATAATTATAAAACAAGGATCCAGGAAATCATTTTATATATAAAATAGCACAATAAAAATCAAGGATCCACTACAGTTTTCTTCAAACACCTAAAGGACTCTCACATTATGAATGGCCATTATGTATAAATTACATAAATTCTTTCTAACCGTCAAAGTTATCCACAGATGGATTGGTATAATGGACATGAGATAACCAATGGTTTTCAAGTTTATATTTTTTAAAAGTATATAAAGAGGGCTCAATCACGAAAAGGCAATTAGACTAGAATTAAGTCATTCTCAAACCTGCCTTTTCATTAGAATCACCTGAAATAACAACAACAAAAAATCAATACATTGCCCTCACCCTTAGAGATTATAATTTTGTTGGTTAGGTGTAACTCCAGTTATTTTTTTTTTTTAAGCTCTCCAGAAGAGTCTAAGAACTAGTTCAACCATAAGGTCTCTTTCAACTCAGGTGCCATAATTCCGGGAAAAAAAGTGCCATTTAAATATTCATATCTGTGCCAAAATAGGATTTGCTTTTTATTATCTATCTATCCAACAAAGATAAAAGAAAACCAAATAATTAATAGGTGAATAATGCAGTGTTCTTTGGTGGCACTTGTCTTCTGGAAATGGTTTATTTACATGGGTCCTTGCACCTCTTCAATCTCTTTCTCAGCCTGAAGCAAACTGGACAAGAACATCTGGAGTTCACAGGGATACGGTAAAATCTCCCAGATACTATCAGTGGAATTAATATATTTAAACTTGCTAATCATATGAAAAATATACCCTTATAGTACAGAAATATTTTGTCCCTTTTTCTTCAACAGGAAAACACATAGTGGAAAAATATTTTTTATAATATTTATGAAACTATCTTCAACGCAACACTACATAGTAAGGTATGACTTTTTCTTGCTTTCTGTTCATTTATTTGCCTTGTATTGTTCTAGTTAATATGAATTTTATTCTTCAGATATAGAGTGAAGTAGGATACATTTCTATATTCTTCCTTATTCTGTACTATTGGAGGAACACCTGTAAGAACAAAATCTCCACCTGTCTATTTTCTAAACAAAACATTATGCTTTGTTTTACGGATTTCTGTGGACTTTTTTTCTGACTGAAATAAAGTAAATGTCAGTACCCTATTATCAGGTCAAAATGTTTTACAGTTTGTAGTCTAAAAGTAAAAGACGAGAATAATTACGTTTCACATGAATGAAACGAACGTAATCATGGATCATACAGCGTATTTTTAAAAAGCTCAATAACTCATGTTATGGGTTGCCAGAATATACTATTTCAACATTTGACTCTTGTTCATATTTTATATATATTATGCAATATTCTTTTATGTAATTGTGTAATGCTAAACAATGAGGCATGAGTGAGCCAGATATTTTCATACAGTAAACAGTTACAAATTTAATGAACATTTAATAGTATGCACTGAATACCCTTGGCTCATGCAAATATATTGACTAATTGTTAATTGAAGGCACAGTAAAATCAGAATATCAGGCTATGGATACCTGACTAGCTCGCTACATTGAGCTAATTTGACTCTATAAATGTGGCACTATCAAAAAAATAATGTTTTACATTCTGGAAAGCAACACAAAATTTCCTGTATCTTTTCAACATTTCCTTTAACAATTAAATTTTATTTTGTGTATCTAAGCATGCACAGTTCTTGAAGTGTTTTCTAAATAAATATAAAATATACTAAATCATTGCAAGTCACTAAACTATTTAGCCAAATAGAAAACATTGTTAGAAGGAAAATCTGTGTGTGTTTTCTTTAATTACAAAGACCATATCTAATTTTAACTGCCTCTTTTTTTTCTTAATAATGAGTTGACCTTCTATTCTCCTTAACCCTTTGTTATCAAAGCCATCTACACCCACTTTGCCTTCTGTTTCTCTAATCTGCAATTATTTATGTTTTCTTCATGCTGCTTTGTCCGCCATGGGAGCAAAATTGTATTTGGTGAAATATAGAGCTAATTATACCATGAACCCAGCAACAAAAAGACAGAGCAGATGTTACTTCAGACGTGCTAAAAGTCCTCATGCTTAATGTGCATCTAGTAAAACACTGAGCGGAGTCGTCAAAAACAATATCTAATCAAGGCTGTTTTAGACATGCAAATCTTTTTAACACCAGAGTTAAATGGAGAAATTCTGTCAATAATATTTTCAGTACTCACCATGTGCATGCCAGAATAATTATATTAGGTAGTGATTTCTAATTAATATAATAAATGTGTGAGTCCACATCGTTACTATCCCAGGGGGAGAGAAATCTAGGGAGGCAGAAATGGAGATCATATGCTGTGAGTTAATAATACAATACACAATGTTTTCATTGAGAATGTGTTTCTGTGATGCCAAAATAAGCTGCTTGAATATTTTTAACTAGTAAAATACATTTTATTCAATTATGTGCTTTCTTTTTATTCACAGAGAACCACTTAAATTAGCTACTTAACTGGCTATTAAAATAATAAAATTAAGATCAGTTTCTCTATTTAATAATTTTCATCTACAATTTGGTAGTGACATACTGAATATAACTGTCACCACAATAGTTGCTTTTTTCTTTGTTTTGCAAAAATTGATTTTTTTTTTTTGACATTGGATTAAAATCACTATTACTTTTCATGAAGAAACTGGTTTCCCCCATTATGACATGTATACCAATGGTGGATTACTCCAGAAAAATACCAAAATGCTTCTCATGCTGTGTCCTGACTAAAAACAATTGCAACTACACTAGTTTAAAGTCACTGTAAGAGGGCAGTATTTTAATGGCATACTTTCTACTCAAAGAAGTGTGCCTACACCACAGGTTGTAAAGCCCCTTCTGAGATCTGAAACTTAGTGTGTTCAGTACACCAAATCTCCCTCCTGGTGAGTGTTAAACGCGTGCCTTGAGTGGCTGGGCTGTGCATCACTCTCAATGTTTATTTTAGGAAAATAAACCACCTCTCTGCAGAGTTGTGATAGCATAGCTAAAAACTTCCATCATATTCAGAGGTGTAGAATTTGTTCTCTTTTCTGTGTCACATGAAACGATAAAATAGTGTCTACTTTATATAAACAATCAATTTTAAAATATTATATGTTGGCCAGTTTTAAATGGGATATATACTCCAACAAATAATATTTTGTATAAATTAGCTATCAAGAAAAATAGATATATGTGTGGGATACATTACATTAGTTGAAAATTTATGCTTTAATTAACCTAAATTTTGTATGTGATACATATATTAGGCTCCATGTAAATAAAATTATGAACATTACAAGTTATTGTTTCTTTATTGTAAAGGACAATAAAGGCCTATTTGTATTTTCAAAAGGGAATGTGAGGGTAACTTTGATAATATTGAAGTTTTAATCAATGCTAAATATAATGGTTGTGAAGATATATCTAGTTAGTCTCCTCTAGTTTATGCCATTGTGTCACATTATGGGGGACTTGATGGGATACATTCACAAAATTTGACTTAAAGAATGAATACAATTTTTCAAAACTCTACTAATAAAGTGTGCTGGTGTCATATTTAATGAATAATAAAATGGAATATAAAAATCACTTCATCTAATTTAACAATCTTCGGTGATTATTGATATTTTCAAATCCTATTTTCCACTTGGTTAATTTTTCATTTATTTCATACTTTAAAACATACTTTAAAACCTAAGCACATATTTACTACAAAAATACTTATTGAATCAAGAAACATCAAATCAAGTGATTAAGTAAAATGAACTAAATACCCTAACAGACAAATAAAAACAGACAAGCTAAATTTTTCAACTTTCCACAGTGGAACTTCACTACTTTGATATTCAATAGACCAACAGAGGAACCACTCCAGATGGACGACTGATTATAACTCATCCAATACCATTACCACGCACTCAGAAGAATGGACAATTTCTCATGAAACCAAACCATTAAATATTACTTTTCCAAGTGTAGAAATCAAGGCTTTATAAACTTCTAATAATATGGTCTTTTTAGTACTTAAAACTAATCAAGGTGATATAACTGAAACAAAAATATAAAAACGTATTTTAACTGAGCTCAACTCTCAGTATCTAAATGGAAGTTAACTCAGTCAATGGATGAACCAAGTAAAACTAGACACCTTAGAGAATCCAGGTGTCACATGGAAATGGAGCTATTTCTCATTTATCTCCTCCTACATCAAAAGCATTATCTTATCAGCTCTAGCATCATATTCTGCTAATAAATCAAAACAAAGGGACTTTCAAAGGCTCTCTTTTGCATATCAGTAATTTAATCAAAATAGCAAACAGGGAACTAAAACACCTCCTTTGGTCTCATTTAGTTTACATGGAAACCGAAACACTTCTCTTGGTCTCAGTTGTTTTTACTCCCCCATTGGCAAAGTGGTCTATAAATGTATACATGCATAAGCAATATTTATGCAAAATGGCTTGAATTTCAAAATCACCGTAGATGTAGTTCACTTTAAGCAAATGCATTATATTAAAATATTTTCTAAGTAGTGGATTAACTTAAAACTTGATTAGATAAAACTCTTGATTTACATAAAACATTTCAGGAAAAATCCTTAAAGCTGACTATGCCTGTATACTAAAAGAATCTAATGTTTTACATGTTTAACATATTTAGTTCACTGAATCAATAATTACATTTTTTAAATATTAAACTTATACCACTCAACATATTCTTCATATTGGGAATATATTCTTAGCTTGAACCATACAACTAATTTATTATAATATGATATTATATTTGAAAGAAACAAATGAAATAACAGGATGTTATTTTTAATATCAAAAGATATATTTCAGTATGAGCAACTTCTATTTATGAAATCACAATAAGATCACTTGGTTTAGTGTGAATACATCAAGTTTTAATGAAATAAAATTTAAATAACATAATGAATGAATATATTAAACCTGATAAAATAATGCTTCACAGTGTATTTATAAATTGATTACTTTTCATATAATAAAACATGTATGCTTATATCATTTTTAAGCTCTTATCAAAGAATGTTTTCAACAAAAATATTGGCTTACAGCAATTCATTAAAAGATAAATATTTTATGATATTGTGGAAAATGAAAGATTCTCCCTCTTCAGTAAGTCTTACTTTTATTATGAAAATAAAAATATTATAATGTCTTTTTTCTTTCCCCATGTGGAGTCTAGAAAATATGAATTTACAACCATAGAGAAGTGAAGACAGTCTCCCAGATTCTCACCCCATGTAATTGAAAGTGATTGTTGAACACTGTTGATGAAGACAAAACACTATGTAACAAACTGAATAATAACTTAGACTCTGTAGGGACTGTGGATGACTTCATTGTGTTTGGTAGCACTTCGCAGCTATCATGTGTTGAACTGGCACAGTGACTCACCTATCTCACTGAAGCTACACTGTTGTGATACAGTGATCAATAATGGTGTTTCAAATTGGCACTCACTTCTTTTGCTAACTTACTAACAACTATTTTTCTGCTAGTACTGTAATAAATGATATTCTATGGCTAGACTTACAATAATGTTTAATACATCACATTCATTATGCTGCTTAACATATATTGAATGTGTATACACATCTATATCTATTTACAAATATTTTATATACAGAGAGAAGAGAAACAGAATAAAATTGAATGTAAACAAGATTTTGTTTAAGCTGTCCATTTTAACACCGTGTTTATTATGCTTCTTACATGATAAGAATTCTTTCTAAATCCGTTTGATAACTGCCAGTTCAATGAATTCACATTTATGAATATTAGTAGATGTTTATCTTAAAATTATTCTCAGGAAGTAAAGAATCTACAATAGAACTATTTTCAAGGATTTCAGAATCTAAAATAGAAGTATTAAAATGATTACTTGTATGACAGATATAAAAAATCTTCCTGATAGTTTGAATACAAAGGTATCAGGAGGTAGAATGAGTGTTGAATTTATGTTGTGGAAAATTGGTCCCAAGTTGGTTTTCCACTTCATCAGAAAGCACTTTTCTCTTGTATGCAAACAGTTAATGAAGCATGCCAACACTGAATTGTTTTAACTAGTGTGAGAAATACTTCACCTTTTTCCTCTCTTTTTCTTTTGGGAAGTTTTAATATGAACATAGTGAGACACCCTAAATGTTAGATCCCTAACAGGTAGAATGAGGGAATAAAATAGCTATTCATGATTTAAATATTTTCATTTTCACTTATGAATTATTCTCTAGTGAAAGGTAGCAAAAGATCCATCAATTCTGCTGCACTGTAATAAATGTATGATGAGAATGATCTAGTCATTACATTTTCATCCAGAAGCCTACCTTTAGTTTGAGCATTTTGAAGTAGTGAGCCTTTTGATTTAGTTTTTAAAGCCTCTGGCAGGTGGCAAAATTTTGTTCCAACAACATTCATGTGATTGGGAACAAAGGAATTCTTTCAAAAGGTTTGTGGTTTTACCTTTATACCACTTTCAAAGAAAATAGGATGATCATTTCTTTCATATTAAAATTAAAATAAACATAAGGGACAGGAAAAACTACACATTGCAGGGAATAATTGCACTTTAAAAAAGAGCTTTTCATAGATTTATTCAGACTATATTTTGTACTTGTAATAACAAAGTGTTCACCTGCATAACTTTTTACAATATGATAATTTAATCCTTACCTTGCATTTCTTCTATTTGATATTTTTAAATTCCTCTTTTAAATTCATGTGTACAGGCTTATTATTGTTTTGTATAAAACACTGTACCTTAAATGCTATGATCTCTATAAAGACAGTTAGACTGTACAGTTACTAAGCCATGTAACAATTCTAAAATTTTTTTTCCAAGTCGCTCAAGGAAATGCATTTCTGATATCACTGTTACATGGAAAAAAAGTAAGTTTTTTAAAAAAATACTGTGTTAAATAGGCATGACTTTCCAAGCCAAGTATACCTCTAATCATCAGCAAATGTGAGTAAGATTTGTCCCTTAGGAGCTTGTTTGTGTTTTATTTATTTTTTCCCCTTAAAGACCAGTGTGATAGTAGTCTTTTTGTTTTAATACCACCAGGAAAAAATTCTCTTGATGAAAGTGACTACTAAGTTATAGTAAACTTATTTCACTGAGCATATATGAAGATTATCATGAGCAACAGCACATATGTTCCTGTTTCTGAGCTGGGACTTTGTGGAGTGTTTAAAACATCATAAATTGAAAGATACCAACAAAATTCAGACTGCCTGTCACATGTATCAGTTTCAAAGGAACAGTGTCATAAAAAATAAACGATTTTAAACAATGAGAAATTTTGAAGGTTCCTGCACTTATTCCCTCAGTTTAGGAATGAAGACACTGATGCCCAGAATGCTTAAGCGGTAAGTATTAATTCACCATCATGATACTCTATAATAATTTCCATATTAATGAGAAAGATATAGATTATGAATTAGGTATATTTGCAATAGAGATTACAGTGTGCGTATATATAAAATGGGTAAGATATACATCCTCATGAATTTATCCTTAAGAGAGAGAATGCTGAATTTGCAAGTGAATCTGTTGCAAAACATTTTTACATACACATTAGCAAAATATTTTTCCTGAACAATAGGTATATTATCATGGATATAGATTTAAATCATGTGGGTAATAATAACATCTAGCATACATATAAACGAATCCACTTACAAAAGACTAATAATACAAATCAAAATTTGTTTCTTCTATCAAAACTATTAACAAGATGTTATTATATCCATCACGTACCCATTACAAAAGAGAAAATGAACATGTTGGTTTGTTAAGAACATAGTAATGTATAAAAAGGGCGTGGATAAAAACTCTGAGTTTCTGACTTTACTAGACTATCAAACTAATAGTCTGGTGAGGCTTTCACTCCATATTAGACTTTTAGACAGAGTTTATTACCATATGGCTACCAGAAATTCTTAAAAATAAACTTTACTCTCAAGTCCTCAAATATCAATAAATTAACATACCATTTTCTGAATGCCTCAACTTATTTCAACAATGAATAATATTCCAAATGAGGAATATCTGTTCACTTATAATTAATCCTAAAACTAAATTATTCTAGAATTAATAAGGACTGAAGTGTAATGATACTTCAAAAGGAAAATGTATGGACTTGAGTATGGCAAATTCATTGTATTTTTTATAATAATTATTTCATGCTCTGTGCCAAGAGAAGAATAGGAACTTTTGCAAACTTTACATGCACTGGCCATAACGAATTTCCTGAGTATATACTATAGAATACATGGGCATAGTTGGAGGATATAAAGATAATTGTATTTCTCCTTATGAAGATATTGCATAACTGAGGAAGATATAGCAGGAACTCTGCCCAACATGCAAATGGAAAAAAGATACATGAATTGAGATTTTTGGTTTGTTTCTTTTCTTTTGCTTCATTTTAAGACTTGAAAGGAGAAAAGCAATAATCCTTTCTTTAAAGAGAGTATAATTTTATAATAAATATATTAAGCAACATCAATAATAGTATAAAATTTATTCCAAACCACCAATAAATATGATAGATTAATATGAAGTTTATTATTATGTGCCTAGTTCTAGAGAACTATGGAGACTAAAAAATATACATAGAAAAAAAATCCACATCATCCATATCCCTAGTCCAGAAAACATATTTCTTTTTGTCACCATACCAAGTCATCATTGAAATTTAGTTTAGTTCATACATATAAACACACATTGTGTGTTTCACAATGACATATGAATAAGAATATTAAGAATACATGTTGATGTTTTCCTGGTGCTGTGTATATACTATAAATACGAAACCATGCTTCTTTAGTCTAGATTGAAGACTGAATGAATCAGACCTATGTAATATTAGTCATTTGTTTTAGTAAACACAACTAGTTAAAAAGCTAAAACACTTAGAAGTTGACTTTTCTTTTCTTTTTTTTTTTCTTTGAGACGGAGTTTTGCTCTTGTTCCTCGGGTTGGAGTGCAGTGGCGCGATCTTGGCTCACTGCAACCTCCACTCCCCAAGTTCAAGTGATTCTCCTGCCTCAGCCTCCTGAGTAGCTGGTATTACAGGTGCCTGCTAACACATCCGGCTAACTTTTTGGTTTTAGCAGGGTTGAAATTTCACCATGTTGACCAGGCTGGTCTCAAACTCCAGACCTCAGGTGATCCACCCGCCTCAGCTTTCCAAAGTGCTGGGATTACAGACGTGAGCCAATGCTCCAGACCAGAAGTTGACTTTTTATCTTGATAAATATAAAAATTTTTATTATTAAAAACCCATTCTGGGTAGTGGTTAGTAAAAAAAGGAAACATTCTGATTTTTAAAAGCATACTTACAGAAACCCTCAAAGGACATCATATATCAGGGAGAAATGAGACATAGTCTTTATAAATTAAAAATTAAGAACCTAATATTCAATTTTGTTCTAAAGTATGGCCAATTCATTAAGATAAGATACAAAACTATAAAATAAAAGTAAGAGGCAAACTACACTGATAGAAAAAAAAGTTTTCTTGTTTGCAATGGATATGGTCATCTTCCTAGAATTTTCAAGTGGGAAAGATGATGCTGGACAACATAATTAGGTTCTATGAACCACTAAATAGAACTAGAATATAATATCTATCTGATCTGATATGAAATGAGAAGTGGACAATCAAACAGGGATATCTGTATGCTTTACAGAGGATCGTACAAAGATGTTTATGTTTGCTTTACTGAACAGAATTCTACTGTCGTACACAATATGAAAGTGATGATGGTTGTGACTATTTCATTCAAGGTGATGTTTCTACCCCTCGTTCAAGTAAAGAAGTGGGAAAAATCTAGTTTTTGTTTTGTTTTAGTAATTTCCTACTACTATATATGAGAGTAAACTACAAAGCATCTCATAATTGCAAAGCATAAATCTTAAAGAGAGAGCATCGGTATAAATCACAGAGACATACATATGCACGTGCATTTTTGCATACATATGCACTGGTGAAAATTCAATACATTAACATAACACAAAAATGCATCACATGACTATATTAATAATTTCACCAGAATTTTTCCATATATACATTTTCTACATTGACTAGAAACATTCTTAGGTTTTTTTGTTGTTTAACAGACATCTCTTTAAGCTTGGTATTGACGGTACAAAGAGTTTACTAACAGTAAACAAGAAGAAAAAGGATCTTAAAAGATCTCTCAACTGTCCCTAGAACTTCTGGTGTTAAGTCTACCTAGATAAAGCATATCAAGAAATGTTTCATGCAGAGAAATCTTTGGAGAAGTTTTTAATTCTGAAATATTTTATACTGGCTAATGTATTTTTCTGATCATTTGTTTAACCTAAAATAGGAGAGCAATCTAACCTGATAATCACTCTTGTCTCTCTCTCTCTGACATTTGAGCCCCATCCACACAAAGCAAATCACAGTCAGAATGAGATTATGATGCAATGATCTCGTTGTGAACGTTGCATTATGGCTCAGGCAGTGTATAAGCTGTCCCTCGGCACTTGTGCTTACAGCAATTTGAATTTCTCTGGTAGCTCAGTATGATTTATGGCATATTTCAGACTTTCTCTTCATCAAGGGAGAACACTGTCAAATTCATGAGAGTTTTGCAACTAAGATAAAGAAGGGAAAGGAGAGCATTTGGAATAAACAGGAATTTGTGGTTTGCTATAATTTTAGATTTTAAAACTGAATTGGTTGCAAAATTATCTTTGACAGTTGTATTCAATATCATCTTGTGTACTGGATAAAAAAACCAATAGTGTTTACTAATGAATTGTCCATGGTCTACTTCAACCTTCAATTCACATGCAAAACACCTGTTTGAAGGATAAGTGTTAAGGCTTTAGTATTAATAGCGAATAGATCTTCAACAGGGATTCGTGTACAATTCTGCTGTTTATCTTTTTGAAACTGCTGTTCTGGCAAACAGGTGGTTTCTTATACCTGCCGTATTTCATTTCCTCATGCACAGCTGGGTTAGAAAATGTTTGATTTTATGAACCACATGCCAGACTTGGCAATATTTTTATAATGGGCAGGAAAAAGCAAATTGTATTGCTTCATTTATTTTTTCTATACCAGCAATGTAAATTTTCAGATTTAATATTACACGCTTTTTTCATAGTCAACTTTTGTAATATAAGCAGCTATTTCTCCAGAAATATGGACAATGGTATGAATTCATCTCTAAATTCACATGCAAAATAAAACACTGCTGATGAAAGCTTTTTTTTTTGCCTCCTTTTTATTATTATTCATAAAATTCCCTAGGTATGCATGGTGTTTTATAGAGCATATAAAAAGACAAGGTCCCTGCCACAAAGGGTTTATAGTATAATCCAAGGAACATACTATGTAAAACAGCTCAGATACAGAGAATACATATTATTTGAAGAACAATCATATGAGGATGAATAAAAAGGTATTAAACAAGGATATAACATCACAAAAGATATTTTTGTTGTTATAATTTTAGGGGAATTTGTTGGGCAAGGGTAAGAATATGGAAAGTGATACATAATAAAGTTGATAGGATACCGATCCAAATTTTATTTTACATTCTCCATAGTGTTATGAGTTACGGCCACAGAAATCTCAATGTTGAATACATATTATGCTCCTGAAATGCTGTAGTAGAATCCTTTCTCCTCACTCTATAATATGGAGGTTAATTTGAGTGACTTAAAGATATCAATTCCTTATGTTATTTTATATTATACAATAATAGAATTATATAAACTGAGAACATTCCATTCCGAACCACTGCAATCAAGCAAATTAATACAATAAGACACAAAAAGTTTATGTCATCAAGGTCAACAAAATGGATGCTGGCAAAACTAAACTAGAACTGAAATTTCTAGATTTCTAATTTAATGTTCTTAAAAAAAGATTGAACTTTGTTTTCCTTATCTAATAATCTGGAGTAAACACCAAAGTGGGAATCCAAACGGTAGACCCTGCCTTCATTACACGACCTTAAAAGTCACATAATGTCAAGCAAAAAACGATCTTCTCTGGGATTCAGGTTACTCATCTGTAAAGTGGAAATGCCAACAACAGTAACGTTTTATGTTCCAGATTAAATGAAAAGAATAAGTAAATGTAGACGTGCACTGTACAAGAAAATGAGATTGAACACCTTACATAGTAAAACTCGAATGCTGACATTGACCAAAATGCAGCTTAAAGTGGAGGAAATACTCTATTGGAACAGCATCTAGAGGTATTCCATGAATAAGAGAGTCTGTAGTAACAAAAATAATGTATACAAAAGCATTCCTGCCTAGTGAGTACTCATTCATTAAGCATTCATTCAGGACTATTTGTTGAATAACCAGGTACTGGCAGTACATGCCAGTCAGTGTGGCCAGGCCTGCCCTGCCCTCGGCAAGCTGATGGTCTCATGAAGGACAGTGGTCATGAAGCAAACAGGCTTGCAAATAAAGATGTTATTATAAGTTGTGCAAAGTGCAACAGACAGAACAGGGTGATATAGGATGGAGCAGAGTTGAAGAACTGATTTTAACTTTAGCATTCAAGGAAAGACATTTAAGCAGAGACTGAAAAATGAATAGGAATTCCAAAATTCAAGAACAAAGAGAACAGAGATCCACCGGCCGGTTTTTAAGATCTGCGGGAAGAAAGGATGTAGTCTGTTTGAGAAACTGGATATATGCCAGCGTGGCAGGAAGAATGAAAAGGGGAAGAATAACCCCAGAGTTCTGAGAGAGGAGGTGAGGTGCATTCCACATTATGCAGGGTCTTTGCAGGCTATGTTAAGGAAGTTGAATTTTATTATCAGTGCAATGAAAAGCCATTGAAAGATTTTTAAAAAGGAAATCTTATGAATGAATTTATGGTTCACAACCATCACTGACAAAGAGTGAAAACAGGAAATCTGGTTAAGGTTATTGTAGTGGCCAACGTGGGGAGTGCTGATAATCTGAGTTACCGCATTGGCAATCGATGCAGTGCAAAGAGGAACATGAATCCTAGATATGGTTTGGAGGAAGAATAAACAGATTACGCATGTTAAGGATGAAACCTAATTTTCTAGATTCACTGTCTGAGGTTGTTGCGGGCTTTTGTTATTGTTTTTGATAGAGGGTCTCCCTCTGTCACCCAGGCTGGAGTGGAGTGGTGTGATCATGGCTCACTCCTGCAACCTCGACCTCCTGGGCTCACGCAATTCTATCTCAGCCTCCCGAGTTGCTGGTACCACAGGTGTGTGCCACCATGCCCAGCTAATCTTTGTATTTTTTGTAGAGATGGGGTTTCACCATGTTGCCTAGGCTGGGCTTCTGCCTTGACTTCCAAAAAGTACTAGGATTACAGACATGAGCCACCATGTCCAGCCTCTGAGTTTGGTTGTTTGTTTGTATGTTTGTTTGTTTTCTTAAAGATTGCTATGTACTGAGCTTAAGAAAGACTGACCAAAGTCAAAGTCCATGCAGAGGCATAAGACTGTATTTATTTGTAATCCATTTTGCCTGGAACTATATGAAGGTTCATGTTATGCATCTTTTAATGAAGAGAGTGGTTTAAATCATCATGGAGGGAAGAGTGTATTACCACTAACTATAGAATTTAACCATTGGATTGCATAATTTTATGCAGAATGAAAACAAGAATTCCATTGGTTTTGTCAATCCAGAGTTCATGGGTGGTTGATCTGCTTTCATACACATTAATCCAGTAAATATTATTATTCTGCAAGAGTAGTTTCAAGAGAATGGCTGTAGGAATGGATAACACAGAAACTATTTAAAGAATACTGAGAAACAGCTTAACTTGATATAATGTCCAAGAAATTATGTATATGGAGAAGAAATCTAAATTTCAGTTACTATTCAACACACATATATGATGGGGAAAAGTGACACCAAGGCTAAGGATAAACATTAAGACATCATTAATATAAATATGCCACAATTAAGTCAGCTCATGCCTGGCAGTGGTTTGTGCCAGTAATCCTAGCACTTTGGGAGGCCAAGGCAGTAGGATCACTTGAGCCCAGGGATCTCAGATCAGCCTGGGGAACATAGTGAGACTCCATCTCTACAAAAAATAAAAACATTAGCCAGGCTTGATGGTGCATGCCTGTAGTCCCAGCTACTCTGGAGACTAAGGTAGGAGGATTGCTCGAGCTCAGCAGGTCAAAGTTGCAGTGAGCCGTGATTGCACCACTACACCCCAGCCTGGGTGACAAACTAAAACTCTGTCCAAAAAAAAAAAAAAAAAAAGCCACAAATGTAACAAAATCCTCTCCAAATAGAAGAAATCATTTGAACTATCAGTTATTTTTTAAAAAAAGATAACTAAGTCTTCTGAAGATAATGTATAAAGTAAGGTATCTGTTTCTAACGAAAATCACATAACATAAATCATAAAAGTAAATATAAAAATTTCCATACTTATATCCTAGAAAATAATCAAAATTTATATTTTAAGATTATCTCATATTCGTGGTAAACCTAAAGAAGCCGTAAAACTGTAAAACTTAAACTATAAAAGCTTATATTCTATTGTTGTAGGCCTACATGTAAAGAAGTCATTATTTAATTTTAAAGTATAAATAAAATACAACTTCTATTTAAAAGTGTCAAACTTCTTTTCAATTCATAAGTATAGAAATACTTTAAACCATTTTTTAGGCGTTATTTTATCTATCAATAGTAATTAACACAGTCTTAATCTGGCTAATGTTAATGACCACTGTTCTTCCGTAAATCCCAGTTAAACCAAGCTTATTAAGGGCTAATTAAAGGAAGCCTTATGTGCACTGAATAAAGTAATGTCTGTGTTTAGAGCTGGAGTACATATTTTGTCTGATAACATAAAATGGGACAAAACTTTTCAATTAAAATGTAGTGGCTGATTATTGATTTGTTTTAAAAATGTGCAAATGAAATAACTGACAATTTTATTCTTCCTGTGTCCCTGTACCTTTTAAAAAGTGTAGCAATGTAAACTAAATCTTGTAGCATATTTCCTGAGTTTGACATAGGCTCAGAAACTGCAGTAAATAATCCATAAGGCACTCTTTGGATATAAATATTCAGTCATGATCAAGATCAACTAATGAAGATCTTGGATAAGAAATGAATGTTGAGGGCATGTAGAGGAGACAATATTGTATACGGTTTGAACTAATGTTGAGACTATGGGAATACTGGAAAGTCTTAGCTTTTTAGAAGATATCTATGAATGTGCATGTGTGTGTATGTGCACACACACATACTTTTTTTTATTTTTTTACTTCTATCATTATTTTACTTTTTATTTTCTTCTATTATTTTACTTCTATTTTCTACTTAAGAAATTTTAGAATAGTGCTTGCAGTGTATCAGGCAGTGTTCAGAGAACTAATTTGACACAAATAATTCCCAAAGATCCCTAAGTAATATTTTACATTGTTATATCTATTATACAGATGAGGAAACTGAGATTCATAGAGGCTAAGTAAGGAGGCAAAAATGTCCTAACAATGGCAAAAAAAAAAAAAGTCAAACCATGCGGCACCAGATTTTGTATTTTTAATGCTGAACCACAAAGGTTCTGTTGTTTCCCAATTTACGCTTCCACATTTTGGCTCTCTCTCTCCTCCCCCTTACTTCCAAAGATTCCTTTGGGGAGACCAGAGGCAGATATTACAGAGTATTAACAAACTGGAGCTGTGTGAGGATGAACAGAAAAGGAAATGACGCAGGCATGAACAGCTGGAGGCATGAAGGATAGGTATGTGTGCATCTTGGAATTTGGAGCCAAAGCTGTCTATACTGGGACAGTATTGTAGCCTAAGAAAGGAAAATTATGTCCAATCGCATTACATGCAGGAGTTTTCGCTTTTTTTGTTTTTCTCTAAATGAGAAAAGAAGGTCAGGTGTGGTGGCTCATGTCAGTAATTCCAACAATTTGGGAGGCCAAGAGGGAAGGATTATTTGAGGCCAGTAGTTCCAGGCTAACCTGGGCAACAATGTCTCTACTAAAAAAGAAAAATAGCCAGGTGTGGTGGCATATACGTGTAGTCTTAGTTACTTGGGAGGCTGAAGGAGGAGGATCACGTAAGTCCAGGGGTTGAGGCTGCAGTGAGCTATGGTTCCTGCTACTGCACTCCAGCCTGGATAACAGAGTAAGACCCTGTCTCTAAAATCATCAAATGAGTAAAGAGGCATTGGGTTCAGAATAGTATAAAAGTGGGAATATCTATATATAGAGAGAGAGGGAGAGAAAGAGAGAGAATTATGACATTTAAATATTTGTTTCTAGTGCAGTTTTAGTGTTCAATTTTTTTTTTTTTTTTTTTTTGATGCAGTTTCACTCTTGTCGCCCAGGCTGGAGTGCAATGGCGTGATCTTGGCTCACTGCAACCTCCGCCTCCCAGGTTCAAGCGATTCTCCCGCCTTAGCCTCCCGAGTAGCTAGGATTACAGGTGCCCACCACCAGGCCCAGCTAATTTTTCATAATTGTATTAGAGATGGGGTTTCACCATGTTGGACAGGCTGGTCTCGAACTCCAGACCTTAGGTGATCCACCCACCTCGGCTTCCCAAAGTGCTGGGATTATAGGCATGAGCCACATGCCCGGTGGGTTCAAATTTTTTTTATAAAACATGTGATTTTGGTATTGAGGGACATTTGCATGCAGACCTGTTTCTTAGAACTCACACTGGATTACAGATTGTTTTGACAAATTAGGGAATACTGTCTACTGGATGACTTCCTTACCTGTTTCTATCAATTTATTTCTTTTTTACTCATTGTTTTTGTCACCTTTATTTCTCAACATTCGTGATTTATAGCCAACTAATCAGAATTCCTAGTTATTGACTAAATATAATACTGCCTGCACTGCATGAGTTTATGATACAGAAATTTCAAACCACAAATCACTCCAGATTCCTGGAGGAATAAGTAGATGTTATATAATTATGCTACAGTCTTCATCTCAGAAAAGAAATGCTTATGAATAAGTGATTCATTCTGGCTGATCATACTTTGAAATATCACATTATTGCCCTGAATCACACCTGTGAAAAAGCAAATAGGCTAACCAAAGACCTGGAAGAATAAAATAGTTAAACAACATTTACAACTACTCTACGACCTCTTTCAAAGAAACAACACATTACAACATTAATATTAGAAAGTAGAGATCTAAATAAATCTTGTATATTCATTTTCTGTGTAAACTGATCTCTTTTCACTCACGGACATAGACTTGGCATCAATCATGGGGCTATATGTTCAAAAGCAATCAAGAAAAAAAAGTACAGGAACTGACAAACAACTAGTCAACAGAATCACCTTTTTAAAAAATACTTAGCAGTAGCCTTTAAAATAATTTCTGCATTCAATGTTACTTGCATTTTGGTCTGCTCACTTGTTAAAATAAAATGGATGTCATATCCATTAACGCTTTAGTTGGCTGTGGAAGTTTTTCACACCTACAGTCAACCATAAGTGACTATGATATTAATATATCTAAAATGCATCCTCTTTTTGTCAGCTTTACTAAACAAGGTTTGGAAGGCCAATACATTTAAAAAGAAGGAGGAAATAAAATATGTAATTTCACAAAATATAACGATATACCCTTTGCTCATCCATAACTTTCTTGTTCAGAGTTTTTTCCTGGTTGGAAAAAGGGAAGCCATTTATTATATTGAAGTGATCATTTTGAGAATTTATGTCTTTAAAAAGATAACATCTGTGTGTGGGGTTCAATATCAACATGGATTAAGCCAATTATAGGACATATCTTTCTTAGTTGATAGAAAAACTCACAAACTGCTGAGTTCTGCTTTGTGGTAAACATTTTGGAATGTTGCCAAAGCTGTTATAAACATTTCTGAGCTCACTTTTCCAGGGAACTCTTTTAAAAATCAATTAGAAGTTAAAGTCTTTCCATGCTAGTGTTTTAAAATGTCAAGCTTGTATTACTTTTTTTCTTGTTGTGCATCAATGGCAATATTTCAAAACCTGCATATTAAATTGATTATATTCTATAATTAAGCTATTAAACGAAATAGAATGTGCAAGTGTACTAAAATTCTCACTACAGCAGAATTAGTTTTGTTTTTTTTTTTTTTAAGAAAAATAAACCCAATTACATAAAAACTGGGGAAGGCATGAGGTAAAAATAACGTATGAATGACTGCTCAGATTTTATTTTAAAAGCATACTCAAGTATAATTATTGATTTTGAAAAATACTTTTTAACGTTACAGGTCAATGGGTTAAAATAATAAATACTTTATTGATGTTTCCTGAGTCCGGAATTTTAGAAAGTATTCTAGGGACAATGGCAGAGGATCAATTATGTGTCTAAATTTACAAAACCAAGGTCTATTCATTAATTTACTGCACTTAAGATTACAATGTATTTATATTTAAAATATATTAGAATAATGCACATGAATACCTTACATGAATTTTTTTGCATAGGTGTGAACACATACTTAAACATTTTCTAGAAAGGCTATATTGTCAAACCTTTTAAAAGTAGTGCTGCCACAACTGTACGCACTAAAAATAATCTAATCGTGTTATATATATATACACACACACACACGGTGACATATAAATTTATATATTTTTTAAAAAGTAAGTTTTAAATCTGTAACTATAAAAAAGTATGCTCCCTACTCTACAAATGAACCACAAATGTACTGTAGAGAGCAAAGGATTAAAATTCCTCATGTATGTGTAACAAACACATTGATATTAATTGGTTTGTCCTTTCAAGTTGTGTTTATCTCTTCATTTCCATCACAGTTTCAAAGGTCACTCTGTTCCATTTATAAATCCAATATGACAGAGATTAGTAAAAGCAAAAAGCAACAACTAAATGAGTACATCATCATGCAATCACACATCTCACAATTCATTTATCCAATTAATAAAAAATACCATCAACTGCTTCGTGGTGGGTTTTTTCAAAGCATCAAATGGTTCATGTCAAGATAACTTAATCGTCAACATTTAGGTTCAACAGTATTGTAAATGTAGAGAAATTGAAATTGCACTTCAGTGAAAAGACAGTAAATATGTGTACATTTTCCCAAAATAAAATAATTAAGAAAACAGATTACAAAAATGAATATATTTAGTAAATTCAGTTTATATTTGTACTAAGTTAAAGAGAGATTCTTGGAAGCTGAAATGTAGGAGGAACTCAATTATGTGGTTTGTATGAGTGTCAAGCTAAGTTATGTAATTGCTAAGGTCATATATTATCAAGTAAAAGATTCTAAACAATAGAAAACAGTGCCAATATGTACTAATAGAAATAAGAAATTGTATAATATTGATGCTCATTTTGATATATGTATTTTAATAGATTCTAGACAATGATTTTTTCTCTTGATGTAGACATAGGTTTGGACAGTGGTAGGTACATAAAAGCACAAGAAAAAACTAAACATGTGCCCGTGTGCATTTTTAAAACTGGTAACTCTAGGAAGCTGAGATTTGGATTGCTAAAGAAAATCATTTATAAACTAATTTACAAACTAATTTGACCACCTCGATAAGATTTTTAACTTTAACATTTTTATATAAAGTGAATATCAGACTTATATTATCCGATAGAACCATTGTTTCAATAAGACCCTTTTCAAAAATGTAGTTAGGACACGCAAATGTGAAGTATAAGCAAGGAAAAACAGAAAGATATAAGCAAAAGCAAGATAATCTAGAAGTCCTTGTGACACAAGTTCAGCACTTAAATTACAGAGAGATGAAGAAACACTCAACTACTTCCCAAAAGCAGACTAAAACACATAGAACTGTTTAACAAATTATTTATAAATAATAAAGACTATTTCTCCCAAAGACAAACATGAGTAATATGAAAACTACTGAAATTGATTTTGAAAATCTTTTTTTTTTTTCCCCTCAGCTCTATTATATGAATCTGTCTCCTGAACATTTCAGGGTCATAGAACCTGAAGGCAGAAGAATATTTCTGAGGCCACTGGATTTTCAAGTAGGCTTGTCACTCAGATGGCATACTGCCTGAGTATAAATTATTAATCACCACATTATATTAAATAATGTCATAACACTTTTACATTTGTTTATTAACTTATGTATACTTACATAATTTTGTGTGTTTGGTGTGATGGTTTGAACTTCAGCTATCATTTTAAGTTAAACATACTTTCTGAAAAAAGTCTAAGTAAAGATGCAAATATTAAGCGTATTATGAGGATGGTGATGCTTTTCCCGCATATCCTAAAATGTAATATCTTCCAGTATGAAACATATATTTTCTACAAAGATCATAATCTATGCTGATGTAGAGGTAAAATCATAGATGAATTATTTATATATTTGAAGTTTTACTTAGAAAAGTGAAAAACTTTCCTGAGAATTCCTGAAATGCTGCAATTATATATGAACTCAATTGATAAAAAGATTTAAATATGTGCCATAAAGCCATGCACAAGGTGGATAAAAATGCAAAGTTCACATTTACTTAGAATTTTTTTAACTTTTAAACACACATATGTTATCTATGTGCATATATATGTTGTATATATTACATATATAATGTATGTAACTGGACACACAAACACACACACACACACTTCTTTGTTGCTATGCAGCTATTACTCCCAGCCTACAAATGACCCCAAGGAAGTAAGTACACTACACTTTTTGGCCGAACAATTTATCAACAGCTTGAAGTGACAGGAATGGTGATTCAATCCTGCATCCCTACATATCAGATATAGGCCACATTCTTTAGTCTGCAGAACCAGAAAGGGAAAAAGTCCCTGTCGCATTTGCCCTTTCATAGAGATGGAAATATTATTAGAAAGGACATAAACAGACTAATTAAATCACAGCAGTATGGCTGGGGTGACAGCTGGTACAGCGTGTGACTGAGAAGATCCATATCTGTGAGCAGGAGGTACTTCACTTCCAATCCATTCGCTATTAGGTGCTTTCAAGCTTGCTGTGCAGACATTAAATAATAACATATCATTTCCAAGACTAAAACGATGTAAAGAAATAAAAAAGGCTTTCTAACCAAGAAATCTTTTGTGCAACATAGAAAAAAAATCGTTTGCCACTCAGTTCTGCTTTTGAGATAAAGATGTAATAATGCCATTACCTTTCATCAGCAGGATCCTTGAAAATCAACACTCTTTGCTTATCATGCTGTGAAATACAAATAGAGCTAAAGGCATGGTCTGCGAGGCACTGCTGCAGCGATATTAACTAACAGATCTGCCCTTTGTGAAGGAAACCGTATCCGTTTCATTAGTGCAGACTCTAATTCAAAACTGTTGAAAATGAACTGCACATACTGTTTTAATAACAACATTCCTAATCATTATCAAACTGGTAATTCTCTCAGCACTGAATGTAAGGGCCTGTGTTTCCATTATGACCTGCTGTTAAAGAAAACCATATTTAAATCCTCCATTCTTTCCTATCTTCCAAATTATCTGGGTTCATTTAGGGGGGGATGGGGCATAAAGAGCATGCAAAACTATGTGGGCTACATTATTTCATCTTAAGTAAATTGACATTTTTAGACATTTATGTCAACTACTGTATTATTTATTTATTATCGCTTAGTTCCACTATTTTGTATTAGATTTGACATGTCATGATTCATACAAATAGTTTTGTATAATTTGGGAATATTTGCACAATTGAGAGATGAATCACAGTCACATGAATGTGAAATACTAGGTCTGGTGACAGGTACATTGGGCTCAGAGTTATAAGTTTGTGTGCACACGCTCAGAACAATATTGGACCACAAACACCCTAGTAAAATCTCTAAAAATACATTTTTAGTATCAAGACATTATGAGATATTTAAAAATATGTATTAGCAAACATGATATTTGATACAATACAAAGTTAAATATTTATTTTAATCCCTCATCATCAATCATATGAAGTTCAAATATAAAACAACTGAATATCATATTAATGAAGAAAATAAGAGTTGTCTGATCTTAAACAAATTGAATATGACCTGGGGTTATTTTATACTGAAATATTTGATTTCTTTTTGCTTTCTTTTTGAACTTTACATAAACAGTATAGCATGTTTTTGTAGGTAGATAATGGCCATTTCCAAGACTTTCCTTGATGAAAACATATTCATCCTCCTGGAATGTAATGGAGTCTAGCACATAACATATTCATTTAGGATATATCCTATATATTCCTTATATTTTATAATTACCTGGGGATATAGTGTCAAAAATAATCACCTAACTTATAGTTCTTAATATGATATGCTTGAATTAACAGGTTTACTCCATTATCTAGTCATTAGTTAGAATTAGCAATAATGAAATCAAAACAAAAACACTGCATAATATTTTTGAATTATGTTCTCCAACTGTCCATATAAGTAAAAAAAGTTTTCATGAAGTGGAACAGACATCACAATGAAAAATAAAAATATTATCTGCCTTCATATAGTTCATATAGGAAACTAGCACATGTTATAAATCATACTCTAATGATTTTATTACATATAGAAATGGATTTAAGAATATGTGTTCAAATGTTTCAAAGTGAAAAATGATTTTTTAAATATAGAAATGTATTTTTCCACAGTCACCTGTTGTCATCATTAATGTTTCTATTCCTTTATATGAACAATAAAGACCAAAAACAAATTATGAGAGAAAATGCAAAATTATGCTCTCCAATTTCTAGAAAATAATGAAAAAGAGGTTCATGAAATGATCAGTGATTAGTATGTTCATATGCCATTTTAAAATATTCTAATTTAAGCTATATTTATTTTTTAATATTCATAATTTTTCACAATAACATAGCAATGTTAACTCTTGTTTAGCGTCTTCCAAACTCTAATGAAAAGGATATATAGAACCAAGGTAGAAAAAGAGGTATCATCCTTTTTTATATTCAAAATAAATATTGTCCACACTTATCCATCATATAATGCTTGCATAATATGTAAATAGATGTTACAGTATACTTAAGGATGCTTTGTTTTGGAACGTGTGGTTACTTCTGATTTTTTATTTTAAAAATTACTGTCAAAAATATCTTCTTGCCCTTTATCTTTTATTGCGGTTTCAAAAATCAAAGAATTTTAGAGCCAACAGAGAAATTAGGCAAAATGTCCTTATTTATTAAATAAAAAAGATGAGCAGTTAAGTGACTTACCTAAGTAGCTAAGTTTTTTATTAACTACATTATTACTGGAAGCTAAATCTTCTGACTTATTTTGCTCTCTGCTCCCCTACCTGAGTTTGTGGCTGTGTCTAGAAGGACTTACCTTGGTTACACAATAACATATTCATGTTTTACACAATGATGTTTTGATCATCTTGTATTAAATTAGCTGTTTATCCTTTAGATTGTCACATTAGACTCTAATTCAAAGCTGTTGAAAATGAACTGCACATACTGTTTCTATAACAACATTCCTAATCATTATCAAACTGGTAATTCTCTATCTTGTTTAAAATACATAATGTAGAAAAATTGCCATAAACAGTAAATATTTACAAATGCATTAAAATTGATGGAATAGTAGCTTAGTACATTTTTTGTCTTTTATTATTGGGCTAAGCAATTTTGTGTAAAAATTTCAGGATATGAAGATATCTTTTGCATAGGGGATGATATTAACCATATGGCCTATTCTCAATCAATTGAATTGCAAACCATGACGGTTCCTATACTTTTAAGAGATGCTTATGTGGTCTTCCATTAAAATAGCCACTAATGGGACATTTGTGAAAATATTTATATTTGAACATACTTTTCTGACCATATATGAAGCTACAGAGAGCAAATTCATTAATTAAAACTACTTATATATTAATTGACAGCTATCAGTTCTAAAATATTTCTCATCTCATGTGTCAGAATCTTTCTGAACTTTTAGAGTAGTCTTGTATGTGTTTCCACGTTTACAAGACTCTGGCGGTTAATATTGTTGGGTTTTACTCATCAGGCAGGAAGAAGGATCTTAAAAATCATTGTTAGGCAGAAAAACATTTTAGTTACCAAAACAAAGAAACAAACAAAAAAACTTTCTACATTTAATCTGTTAAACAATAGCAAATTTCTTGTGAATCACTGATACTGTAATTGAACTGGAGACATTTTTAGAGCAAGCTTGCTTTGGCTTTTTCACCCTCCGATTTGGAATCTGCTCACAGTACTGCCAGCTTAACCAAAAAGGATTAACTCTCATATCCAACTGAGAACACAGATAATTCTCAGTAATTGGTAAAAAATGAAGATGAATGGGGCTGAGAGATAAGGAGCAATTAGCTCATCAGCAGTTACAGCTGTGCACTCAATCCGGATCCATCTCTTGAGTCTCGGCCCCTTTTAAAGAACCTAAGCAGAATAAGCATAGGACACCCCCTCCCTGAAAAAATTGCTATACCTGCCCATCATTTCTCTAGTCTTCCATTTTATTTCCTTACTATACAAAGACACCTGTCATAGCATGCTATGTAAATTACTACCTCTCTCAGGACCTATGTCTAAAGCCAATCTTCTTTTTAAACTTTTTTTTTATAACAGAAACCAAATGACTACTGTAGACACTCTTAAATTCCCTGTCAATCGTTTCATTATAGCAGCATCATCTGTTTGAAAATATAAGCAATTCCCTCATCTAATTATAGGAAGGATTTGAGGTTCATTAACATTGCCAAGGCAGAGAATCCAATGTGCGATTGCAGAGCTCTGCTTGGTGGCCTGCGTTCTCAGTTTCCTTTTATTTGCTTTCTCAAGGTCTCCAAGACTTTTTCCTGAAATCATAAAATTAATCTTTTCCTTCCAAATAGACACATGTGTTAGAAGAAAGGAAATGACTCCAGCATAAACTATTTTGTTTCTGCAGGAATGGTTAAAATTAAAAAAGATAAGAGTAGGGTGAGTTGAAGAAGATAATTTTATCTCTTTATCTGCCTGGCTTTTTTTCCCTTCATATATTTGTTTTGTTTTATTGGTTGAAGAACAGAAGAAGTAAGGAGTGATAAATACTCTTGAAGATCACGGCTTTATTCTCAAACTCAAGTCCTTATTTTTACTTGAAACTTCTACATTCGTGTAATGATTACAAGTTTGAGAAAATGAAAAACAATCATATGTTTCGAGCATGTGAAATGTGTTCAGGTTTGTTGATGAGGGCATTAGTGCACCTTTGCTTATGTTCCACAATGTTCAGAAAGAGAAAACACTAAAGTCTTACAAATACTTCCCTTCCTTAAAGAAATTACAGCAGTTAGAAGGTTATGGCTATGGTTTAAACAATGAGATTTTCTTGGGACATCTGTTTTGAGATTACAGTTTGAATAGATATGAACTCATTTCCTACTAAGCAAGCAATCTACTATTGTTGATAGCTGTTTACCAGTTCTATGAGTCAGATATTAGCTAGTGGCAAAGGTCCCTCTTAAATCCTCCAAGTATTTTTTAAACTGTA
The DNA here is from genome assembly GCF_000951035.1 of Colobus angolensis palliatus. Taxonomy (NCBI): domain Eukaryota; kingdom Metazoa; phylum Chordata; class Mammalia; order Primates; family Cercopithecidae; genus Colobus; species Colobus angolensis. The sequence continues at coordinate 3,912,189 of NW_012123376.1, read as the reverse complement.
TACATAGTGTTTTCCTTAAATAAAATGTTAAGAGAAGTAAAAATGCAGTCTTTTCCTGCCTCTTGGTAAATTATACTCCAGAAAATGCTGCACTTGGGAATAATATTTAATGTATTTATCTTTAAAGAGTTATTTCCTTTGTTGTCATTAGGGAAGGGAGTAAGATACTAGGTTTAGCAAGTATTTAAACAACATAGAAACTATTAAGAGATGCTTACTATATCAATATTTATATACTATTTAAAAACTAGAAGTAAAATTAAGCTTCCTTTATTTAGATTAAACTGATTGTGATTAATTAAGAGTCCTCAAAAGCGTGCATAATGCCAAAAAAAAAAGGATAAACAGATTAAAACATAGCTATAGATACTATCAAATTGACCTTGGGTTCACCGGTTTTAAATTCCGCCTTTGCAATATCCCAGTCCCAACTTCCAAGCAGCATTTTTTAAGCTGGTTATGTAGATCAGTTCTTAAAGCAAAAAAATAGCAATTTATCTGGCCTGTATGTTGTGGATAGTGTTGCCACTAAAAAGAATCCAGGACATTTTTCCTTCTTATCTGCAATGTAGCTCATATCAGCCAACCTGTCACAAGATAGTACTTGATATAAACAAGAGATTGCAAAGACATCTCAGTAATCAATATCAGGATGGCTACAGTATGGAAACCCCAACCAGTGCATATCATTTGTCTCAGCATCTATTTCTATGGTCAAATGAAGCATTAATTCAAATCATAAATCTATGGTGATTTAAATCTGGGAATGAGCACCTGCCTGCTTTAATGATTTATTTTGTACATTTCAGTAAGCAGGAGATTTGTCCATATGAACTGACAGGTCACCTTCAGATGCCAAGAGCAGACTGTTTATCACCATGCAGACTAGCATCTCATCTTAGCAAGTAAATATTAAACTAAAAGAATCCAATTGATTGTGGATGAGGGAGAATGGCGACATGGCCATATATTTTACTCAGCGTGTTGATGCCTCACTCGGATCTATCCTCAGGTGCTCACTTCTTCCTAAAGTGATCATTCTGTTGGAAAGATATGAGCTCAAGGTTACCACGTAAAATTGGGATATAAAATAATTATTTACCAGTGTCAAAGCTTTCTTTAAACATCTTTTTCTGGCTAATTTCTAAGGTTCGTATTATGAACTGGGAAGGGTTGTGTGATACAAAATTACCCTGTCGTCTTACCCAGCAAATCAAACCAAACAAAGCAAAATCAAAATCTGTTATCTGAGGCTTTAAGGATTCATTTACAATCAAGGAAAAAAACAATGCTCCTACAAAAAAAAAAAAAAAAAGAAAAAAAAAGCCTAAAATGTTTAACAGAACTTATGAGCTAGATGAGTACAGGAGAAAACAAGAGCCCTGAATTGTCTTCAAAACTGTCACCGGATTTGGTCAAGACTGAGTAGCAACAATACATCATTTAAGTATCACCTCTCTGAAGGGTTTCACTACTTCAAAGAGTTAACAGTTGATAGATTCATGAGAGCAGTCTGTATTCTAAAATATAGACCTTGGAGATTCTTGGGATTCCTTCTAGAATTAATGTGCTTCAGTACCACTTCCTAACCACTTCATGGTAATTGGTTCTCCTGGAGGATTCAGCACATCCTGTTATGACTGCCTACTTACCTACCTATCTCATCCATAGACTGTATGCCCCTGAGTCCTGGGCCTGTGTTGTGATTATTTTTTACTCCTAGAATGAGCTAATATTGAATGTCCTACAAAATCTAAAAGATGTAACAGCTGCCCTGAAATATCCTCACAGACCTGCAGCTTAGCAAATAACAGCTACCAGAGAGAATAGAAAAGCAGGTGGAAGCAGTTGATGATGGTAAAAAGGAAGAAGGTGATTTCCAGGAGGACAGATTTGAAGAAATAGTAATAATAATAGCAAAAGCAATCCCCAAATTATGAACCTTACTGATGACCAAACAACTTGATAAGCAGACATTGTAATAAATAATGTGACAAGTATTTTAATTTTTATGATATAGATACTATTATTTATGTCATTTTTCAGATATGGAGTATTGGGCTCAGAAAGCTTACACAATTTACAAAGTCACAGAGCAAGTCATTACTGAACACTTACCAAGAGACAGGCATTGTCGAGAGAAGATTGTGGCCATCAAAGCTGCATTTCAGGAATTGCTTTGATCTTTGATGCAGCTCAACCCCCACCTTCACCATTGCTTTGTACCTCCCCCACTACCACATCCCTCCTAAAATCACTTTCCTTGATCTCTAGATATATACCTGGGGTGAAGGTCTTCAGGAAGGATAATATTATAAATTGGAAATTCTTAGAGGACAGCAGCATGTGAGAATAGGATGAAAATTACAATGATAACATCTTTTTGCCCAAATCAGCTGCAGATATCTAATATAAATGACCTGAATGCCTTAGGGACCAGCAGCAACACTGATACTATGTTAACAGATTTTCAAACTATTAAGACTTTCTAGGAAAATTCAAGTAAATTTCTGCTTCTGGTTCATTTTGGCATTGGATGGGGGTGTCAAAACTGAAAAGCAGTAACATCTATCAACTGCATACCTTAATGAAAAAAACAAAAGTCATTTATTCCAACTAAAATACAAAAGAAAATTCAAATTGTTTTTTAAGCCATTGCAATAGCCTATGTATCAAAATCATTAAAGTAAGCTACAATTTGGTTAGTAGGCAAATTTTGTCATGTACTATCAAATATGAAAAATATGTTTATGCTTAATTATGAACCATGTTCTCTCTATCTTATGCCTGTTGATTTCTCCAAAGTCAACTTCTGCTCTGGAAAATTCAAACAGAGATACCATGTTTTAATGTGTTTTGCTTTAAATGTTGTTAAATTGTCTATTTTAAGAATCCCTTCTCATAAAACCAACTATTAAGAACAGCCTGCATGAACAGCCTCATCTTCTAAAATTTTGAAAACAATCCAGATTGTTTTGTAATAATAGCCATAATGTACAAGTGGCTAATTACTTGTTTTAAAAAGTGACCAACTGGACCCCATTTTATCAGTCTAGTAAAAGGCGTTTACTTTAAAGTAATATTTCTAAAAACAGACTTATAATTCTTGTATTTTACTTCAATTCTGTTTTAATTTTTAAATGTCTAAATATAGGTGTGTAAACCATACCCAAAACAATCCTCTTCCCTCCCCGTCTTCCCTCCAGGAGCATTACAAACATAAGCACAGATATTATCCTTAGTCCTCTGCAGTTGTAGGGCCATCTCTTTTGGCTCTCTTCCATGTCTTTTCATCCTTCTAAGAACTCACACTCACACCTACTCTCCATTCAAACCCACTACTGTTAGTCCTTTGCAATTTCCCTTATGTAGTTCTGCTGAAAAGGTGCATTTTTCCCTTTTTACATTACAGAAGCTGCCTTTTAGCATCACTGAAACAGTATTTTGTGTTTTGTCTATGTATTTTACTCTAATATTCATGTCTGTGTATGTTTCCAGATAGCTGTTGTGAAAATGATTGTCACTAAAATCCACAGTATTCCTTTATATACCCTTAAGTATGTCTTAATAGATTGAAAGTAGAGAGCTGACAACTAACTTAAGAAATAATCTATGAAAATGCTGCATGAAAAAGAGAATTTAATTGAATGGCTGTGAGTTATTAGGGTCTTCATAAATATACATTGGTTATAGTATCTTGCATATATCTTGTAGTACCCAAATTTCTCTTGTTAATTACATTTTGAGCATGATCTCTGCATTTGAAAGAGAAGCAATACAGTGCAATAGCAGAAAAAAATGTTTTGCCGCATCAACATCCAGATGCTAAGGATTTCATTAATAAAAATATTAACCCATATTTGAAGTTGTGTTTGACAAAATGAATTACCCAAATGGATAGATGGCACAGGTAAAACTGTTCCTTTTGGTTTGACAGTGACATTTAACTTTTCATCTTTCTCCATATGGTAGGAAAGAAAAAAAATCAAGAAATTAAAGTTGTATTTTTTAAATGAGAGACATTGATAACCGTTATCTATAAAAAGAATTAATCATCAACATAATCTGTATTCCGAGAGGGCTAAGTTTATATGTTTTGTTGCCAATGGTAGTAAGTTTCTTACTTGATAACAAATGGATTAAAAGAATAGAAAAGTAAAGTGTAGGGTTTCATTTGTACATATTTCTCTGTCACCTTAGCTACTCTCAATGTTTTAGAATTCTCTTGATTAAACTTTGTATTATGAAAGGTGATAGCTGAATGCTTTTAGAAGTTGCAGACATAAAGTTGATCCTATAATTAAAAATAATGTTGCTAATTATTCCTTTAGAACGAACAATTATCATTAGTTGTTAGAGAGGCAAAATGGTATCCTCAAATATACACTGTTTTCAAGCTAAAAGTGCCAACTTTTTGAATGGGTAGCCAACAGTTTTGTTCTGGAAAAGTCAGTACTGCAATTCAGTAGCAAAGTGATCACAATAAGTTTCAGCGAACATAAAACTTACCAACACTTGAATTCATATCCCCATTTTCAGTGTCTGCTCCATGTTGGTTATTACTGGCATGATAGTTGCTCATGGCTTCTAATTTGATTTTTTTCACCTTCATTGCTTCAGCAATAGCTGCATTGGTAGCAGCAGCAGCTGCTGCAGCTGCTGCTGTCAGACCTTAAAAGAATAAATTAAAAATGAGGCAATTCGAATTCCGATTTTTCATTTAATAGTTCCTGTACTTGCTATAACAAACATACAAACATTTATTAGAGTATCTGATTCCTTTACGCAACACTTTGATAATTTATACTCATTCCCAACTAGACAATGAAACAACATTGACATAAGGGGGAAGAGTGATTGCTACAGTCCAAAATTAAATATTAACAGAAACAAAATTCACAGGTAGAAGGCTAATAGTGGAAATGCAGCCACAGGTATTTCTTAAAGAAACCAATCTACCAATCTAAATATGTCTTTTCCTGCTTAAAATCCCCTGTAGCTGCCTACACAGAGGAAAAAATCTGAACTGTTAACTGAGTCCATAAGTCCTTTCACAAAGGAGTGTAAACCTACTTCCTCACCCAGTTTGTTTGTTGTCATCCAAACCCTGGCTATGTCACACGTGTCACCATTACACGTGTGCTTTCACACATGCCATTCCCTTTTGCCTGGAACCTTCTTGCCCTATGACAGACATTTCCTTGATTTCTGATCCTCCTGAAAAAAGCTACTCATTAGAAGTCTTCGCATTCCACGGCCCACAGCTGCCTGGATGCCTGGTCTGTTCTTCTCCCCCTGGTCCATGTTTATACCTGTGCTGCTGTTATAGGACATGCCACACTGCACTGGAATGGTCTGTTGGGACACCTGTTTTCCTCACTAGATCATGAACTACTCAATGGCAGGAACCGTGTGTTGCTACACAGCTTGGTGTTCCCAGTGTTCAAGGTGTCCAAAAATAAAATATAATATAATGAAAGCTAACACTTAGCTTCTAGTTATGAAATTTAAGTGCTGATTTAAGTGACACAAAAGTAACTTAATCATCTTAATAACCTTCTGTGATTGATCACTATTATCCTTACTTGAAAGATTAGAAAACCATGGCACACTATTTAAAACAGCACACTCCGGCCTCAGAGTTGACACTTTTAACCACTATGCCAAGGAAATTTGTCCAGAATAGTTCATCTTCATCCATCCAGAAAACAGGGGGTAGGGGCAGGCATTAAATTAGAAATAGAGTTTGAGCCGGGTGCAGTAGCTCATACCTATAATCCCAGCACTTTGGGAGGCAGAGACAGGCAGATCCCTTGAGCCCAGAAGTTTGAGACAAGCCTGGGTAACAGGATAAAACCCCCTCTCTACAAAAAATACAAAAAGTAGCTGGGCATGCTGGCCTGTGCCTGTAGCTCCAGCTACTCAGGAGGCTGAGGTGAGAAGATCAATTGAGCCTGAGACATTGAGGCTGCAGTAAGCTGTGAGCACACTTGGGTGGCAGAGTGAGACTCTGTCCAAAAAAAAAGAGAAGAAAGAAAGAAAGAGAAAAGAAAAGGAAGGAAAAGAAAAAGACAAAAAGAACAAAAAGAATAGAAACAGAGTTTGAGACAAGATCTTGAAGACCAGAATTAAGACCACGCTGTTCTGACTTTATGTATTTATAGAGAGAGATAATAAACAGAGGTTTTTGAGCAGGGGAGTGGTTTGTCTTGCTTAAATATGTGAACTTTTGCCAAGTCAGTTCACTTCAGGCTGACGTCCCTCATCTGCAAAATGACAGACACTGGAATGTATAAATGACCTCTCCTAATTCTAAAACCTTAAGTCTATGAGAAGATAAATATCCCCACCCCCACCCATATTTTTTTTTTACTGTGGCTGCTTTAGTATTTCTGACTACAGTGCTCCAGCCGTTTGAATTTATCTGTGTGATTTATTTCCACTCCCAGCTGGTGGATTAGAGCCTGAGCACCGCTCTCCTCCTTTTCCTCCCCGCTAATCATCACTTCTAGTTACTCTAGCAAATAAGTTACTGCCCAAGGAATTATAACGAACTATTTTTCTATGAAAATCTCTTCTGGTTTTTTAGAGGTTAGAAGAAGACTTCACCTTTCCTTCAAATCAGACCAAAGAGACCCTGACAACTTTCACCCCAACGCAACAAGACCTTCAGATTAGGTCTTTACATGAAAAACTGATAATCATCCCTTAAAAGGCACTAATCTAAACTCAAAGAATCCATCTGGGTTTGATCTGAACATTCATTACCTTTTAAGTCACAACTTGAACTGATTCTCTCATCTTCCTATGATTGAATTTTCTCCCCAATTACTCATTTCCTTCAAAGATGTTTCAGAAAATTTTCTTTCCTGTTCTCTTAAAAGTCTCTTTGTGTTTTCCAGCAAATCTTTCTTCCTCAATTTTGTTTTGTCACCAGTGTGAACATCCCATTTTTCCTTGGTTACCTGATGTTGACCCATCTCCAATTTATGACTTCAAAAGTCTTTGTCTTGGATTTGTGCTGCAGGGAAAATTTGTTCACAGTATTCAAATAATAAAGGTAAACTTACAACTCACTATTATCAGAGAGATCCAAATCAAATTAAGTACCAGGAACCATGTCTATGCATGACATGGCCTTGGAACCAACCATCCAATTTTCTTGAATATAATTTTCTTCACCTGTAAAACCATTCTAATCCCCAAGAAAAAATATAAGGACAAATAAGATAAACTAGTGAGGAATGCCACATCATGTTTAGTAAAAACTAGGCATGCTATTCATTCTAGTTTGTTAAAAAGAAAGACTTGGCCTCACTGTAATTTCTGCAGAGTATTTGTGGCCTGACACAGCCCTCTCAGCTAGAATAACCACAGCCCTCTCAGCTAAAATTTGTCCTTAGGTGGCTGGATTAGCCCTTGACTTTTAAAAATATCTTTTATGATTTTATCATTTAACTGTTTTATTTATGGTACTCTTTTATTTTTCTATGACAACTTTTCCCAGTTTTACATTTTTAATACAAAATCCAAAAGATATATATGTGTCATTCACACACACACACACACACACTCACACATTTTTACATGCTGTAACTTTACAACCCTTTTTAACATTCCACTTGTAGCCCAGTTTTATGAAAGCAGAACAAAAGCTATGATATATGCAACAATTGTTGATTCTAGCTTCACTAACTCACCTGGCTGTTTGATGGGTTCTCAATTTAAATTATTTAATATCTTTCCAATTTAACTAATTTTCTCCATTCCCACTGCCCCTGCCCACCAGTACAAGTTCCAATCTTTTCTTTCTTAGAGTCCTGCTTAATATAATAGCTTCCACGTCACCCATCTCCAATCTTTTACTATCCATGTCATAGCCAAACCTCATGAAAGTAAAGATTTTTCTTTTTTCTTCCTTTTTTTTTTTTTTTTTTGAGACAGAGTCTCCTTCTGTCACCCAGGCTGGAGTGCAGTGGCGTGATCTCTGTTCACTCCAACCTTCACCTCCAGGGTTCAAGCTCTTCTTCTGTCTCAGCCGCCCGAGTAGCTGGGATTACATGCATGCACTCACCACCACACCTAGCTCATTTATGTATTTTTGCTGGTCTCAAACTCTTAACCTCAAGTGATCCACCTGCCTCGGCTTCCCTAAGAACTGCGATTACAGGCGTGAGACATGACACCTTGCCTGAAAGTGAGGATTTGAATATACATCCTATGCCTGCTCTTAGGATCCAGTCCAGTGCTTCTCATGGCTGTCAGCGCCCTTTGTTCCCAGTTCCCTGCCTGTCTGTATGGATCCCCTGCTCCTCCACCTCCCCCTTGCTCTCTGTGCTCCAGGTACATAGGCCTTCTTTCCTTTTCACTAGCGAACGACTTCATTCTTTCTTTTAAGTCAGTCTTTGCACATTCTGTTCTCACTTTCTAAAAGAGCCCTCTGTGCCCTGGCCCCAGACTTGGTTATGCCTTCTTCATGCCATCACTTTAATATTATGTGCTCAGAGCTGGAGGCTCAGGTTCCTAACTCTTCACTATCTACCTAGGAAAGAACTGTCAACATCTCAAGAATTAGCTCATGGCTTACTCTTTTAAAGAGCTGTACCTGACCTTCCCCAATCTACCCCACTTGCTTGTGTTTGCATCTCCCCTGCTGTATGTGAGTTTGCCATCCCTAGCTGTGCATCAGAGTCACCCATGGAGCTTTTAAACCATGCAAATAGCTCAGCCCTGCCATCTGAGATTCTGAATCATCAGATCTGGTTTGGGGCCTCTGCAGCTGTATATTTTTGGTTAATCTTACTATTCTACAGGTCATTTTAATGAGTAATTCCAGTAAAGAAAAACAGTCTCTTAAACTCTTTATTGCTCTTTTTTGGGGGCTGGGGCCAAGGAGGGTAGGATTAGGATTCTGACCTCTAACTAGGTCATAGCACCAAAAGGGCAGAAATACTTTCTTAGTATGTATATATCCCAAACATCCGCTGCAATGCTTGGCACATATTGTCACTGAATGAAAAAATGCTTATCAAATTAGATTACATGGAAAGCCACAGGAGAAACATGGTCATTATTTTGGCAATGTCAATGGAAAGTAATTTAAAACATTATTTTTATGTTATAATAAGTGTGTATATACTAAGAATAACAAATCTCGTTAATTTAATATAAAGCATGACTCTCCAAAGGTATGTCTTGCCTAGGGCTGGAGAGGATCACAAAGATTCACCACCTCAACCCACTCTGCATTTATTGAACTTCCTGTTGGCCTTGCAATGGCCCTTTCAATCCCTGATGTAATTCTCAAATCCCTTCCAATTTCCTGTCTCTAAAAACATAGCTTACAATCTATATACTAGCCTTAAATAGAGGTCCCATTGTATATGTTTTTCCCAAGCAAAGTTGTCTTAAAAAAAATCATGTAATAAATTCACAAAATAACCCAAGTCTTTGGTCTACACTAAATAGAGAATATATAAACTATAACATTTCTATGTAATCAAGAATTGCCCACTGGTGTAAACACTGGCAACCTATAACATTTGCCACATCCTTTTCCTTCCTTTTATAACCCTTTCCACACTTATCATAGACCTTCTGCCCTGTCTTCAGATTCAGGGAAATTTTTGCTACCCTCCCTCCTCTTCCATATCCAACTTTGAATTGTCTTATACTACACATTACCACTGCTTTTACACTTTTCTTTCCTTTTCTTTTCTTTGTTGAGACAGAGTCTCACTCTGTTACCCAGGCTGGAGAGCAGTGGTGGGATCTCGGCTCACTGCAACCTCCACCTCCCAGGTTCAAGTGATTCTCCTGCCTCAGGCTCCCGAGTAGCTAGGATTATAGGCACCCACCACCACGTCTGGCTAATTGTTTGGATATTTTTAGTAGAGATAGAGTTTCACCATGTTGGACAGGCTGGTCTCGAACTCCTGATCTCTGGTGATTCACCTGTCTCAGCTTCCCAAAGTGCAGGGATTACAGACGTGAGTGACTGCGCCCACCCTGCTTTTACATTTTTCATTCAAGCAACCCATTTCTCCCTCAGAACTAGGCAATCAGCTGCAGTGCATGATAAAGATACAGGTGATGTTCCCCAGACCCACATCCACAGAATATTTCTGAAATGGACTAAGGAATCTGTGTTTTTGCATAAAAATACATAGCATAAAAGTATCTCCTACACCAAGACAAAAACGTACTGAACTGAGAAGTCAAAGGAAGTCTAAATTTTATTTTAAAAGATTTTAAATCTAATTTTATCATCAGAAATGGAGAAACTTTAATGTATATTTAAAGTTCATTTTCCAGATGTTTTTAGGAGGTTGAGATCCTAGGCAATGAATTCTGTGAGCACAAGTTAAACTACTTTGATTAGCTAGAGGTGCTTTATAATGCCTTCTTCAGTTTCCAAAAAAGGAATGAGGACTTTAAAAACCTTTTCTAACAGAACAAAACAACACAAACTAAAAAAAAATTTAAAAAAAAAATTTAAATCATTTTCCACTGAGTAAAAATGGATTGAGAAAGATTTTCTTAAAAAAAAACAAAAGGCCGGGCGCGGTAGCTCAAGCCTGTAATCCCAGCACTTTGGGAGGCCGAGATGGGCGGATCACGAGGTCAGGAGATCAAGACCATCCTGGCTAACACGGTGAAACCCCGTCTCTACTAAAAAATACAAAAAACTAGCCGGGCAACATGGCGGGCGCCTGTAGTCCCAGTCACTCGGGAGGCTGAGGCAGGAGAATGGCGTGAACCCGGGAGGCGGAGCTTGCAGTGAGCTGAGATCCTGCCACTGCACTCCAGCCTGGGCGGCACAGCGAGACTCCGTCTCAAAAAAAAAAAAAAAAAACTGTTTTCCTTCAGTGTAAAGATAACAAGTCATATATTGTGTTCTCTCTTCTAGGCCTGCACTTGGTCTTCAGGAAAAGAACTGTATATAAGCTTAGGTTAATACACTACCTGCCTTACATGGTGCAATGTATTCAGATTTCTTTCTCTTTCCTATTGAATCTTGACGAATTATCACTTGCAAATTTAAAAGAATGAGTAAATTTTTACACAAAACTAGAAACCTGCCTTGTCATATTACTATCTGAATTATGATGCAAACTTATGCTTGCTTCTTCAGAGTAAATTATAGATTTTTTTTAAATGGGCTATTGTTAAAAAATTGTATCTTTGCTAGTCAATTTCTTTTACTTTTATTCTCACTTTTTGATATTCCACTAAAGTCTTTTAAGATTCCTGCTACATTAGTGACCAGCATAGAAATTACTTGTAATCTAGTCTCACTCTCTTATAAGAAATATGTATAATACGGTGGCTGGGGGGAAAAAGACACCCCAAAGAGCCATGCAAACTTTGGACAGGATGCCTCAAACTTATCTGGGATGGCACAGCGAGTCATATGATGTCCCATGCTTCAAAATTTTCATCTCTAAACGGAGGGATAACAATTCTGACCTCACAGATGTGTTGTAAAGAATGAAGGTGAAATAACTTGCAACAGCCTGGGCCCATGTCAAGCCTTGCCCCTCCATAAATGCTCACTGATACTGTGAAGTAACTCACTATCCATCATGTCTCTATGTTTAGTTTTACCTTTGTTCAATTACAAAAGTGCAAATAGGACAAAAAGTACCTAACAGCATTGGGTGAGAATTTAGCCATTTGGCAAATGGATATCTAAAAATCATGTTTCCATCAAATCATTGGATTTGGCTCTCTACATTGATCAGATTTATCATAAAATCACTGAATCTTCACTCTATGCTGTATTGATACAAAGCCTTCACTAGTTTAAATTCTGTATCCTAAAGCCAACCCATGGATTTATCTTTTGGAAGATAAGCAGGCATTTTCACTATTTAGAGTATTCTTTTACTTTTTAAAGATAGTGTTTTCCTTCTGCTTTCAACTTTTATTAAAAAGGCCTTTAACTTCTTCAGATGCCATTATGCAATCCTGATCGCTCTCTTTAAAAAAATGGAAAACTGTCTCCATTTTATTTATTTCAATTAAGTTAGTACCCTTACTTATAAATAGAAGATTACAACTGTAGATTATAGATATCAATAAAAGAGACATATTGCTGTCAAATTCTTTCTCTGATCTGTTTGTTTGCTCATTAACTTGAAAGGTCCAATCTTTGATCTTTGGTTTCAAAGACATCAAGATGACTTCCAAATGTTTGATTTATTGTCTACTTTTACATCGCATTCCATATAAAATGCATTTCCCCAAATTTAATAGTTAAATAAAATGGGTTATATCCAAGGGATGTTAAGTATTCAAACTTTCCGTATGATAGACTCGTTATTAGTTTGTGTTAGTTTGCTCACATTTAAACAAAACCATTTTAAACATGCAGTAGATTATAGCCAATAGTAGTTATTATTAATATTCTGGAATTGATAAGTTATTTATGTCTGGCATTCTTCCTACTGATTATTCAGAGAGACAGGCAGCTTATAAATATCTCATCACTCCACCGTCACAGAAATTTCATCGACAGTGCTCATGCACAGCTATTAGCAATATGAATCTAACCATTACAAGAAGGAGGAAAATCGAACATGTGGCATTAATACGCAGTCCTGGTTCCTAACCATCTGATAGGCAGATGGTGTGAAGCGGATTCTCCAGCTGAAATGAAGGGGCACATCATTTAAAACCTTGTTTGCATTCTAACTGATATCAGTGCCATATTGATATACATGATACATCATGGCAGTATTTGAACAATCTAGTTTGTTTCAGTCATAAATGTTTACAGCTTTGTTTTTTTAAACTTATAAGCATGTTCAGAAGAGTGTATTTTTAATTTATGAAACCTATTGTTTACTTCTGTTGAACTAGAAGATTAGTGGAAAGCAGGAATATTAAATTACTTCAACCAGAGCACTATAACCAAGACAGATGAATAAAGTGGGTTTCTATTTTCAATAAGGATGTTAGCAAAAGAATTTTAAAATTAGCTCAGGCATTTTGTGCATTAAATACACTTATTCATTTAAACCTTTCAGCTATTTTTCCCCAAGTGGCATACAGAGAAACTTAATGCTTTACATAGTCATTCATTTAAAACTCTCACTGTGTGCAATTAATCTTGTGCAACAATTCAATTCAGAAAGTAAAACATCAAAAAGCATAGTTCAATTCAACAGTCATTACTGTGAAGTAATCTTTCTGCTCCTGACAGTTCCTATAGACTCTTTGCAAAACTCTGTTGAAGGTGCATTGTAAGCTCCGCATGAGTTTGAATTACAGCTCAATTGAAATCACTCCAAGTCTTAGAATAACTCTTGGCTCAATATAACAATTTGAAAACACCAGTACCTTTTTTCACCCTGTTTTCCTCCTATCCTTATTTAAATACCAGCTGTCAGAAACTGACACTAACTTTCAGTTATTTTATTTCTCAATACTTTCTAAATAAATTAAAATCATGATTGAAACATGCATGTCTTCACTCTTGAATGATTAAATAACCAGAATGATAAGCAGATGGAATAAATAGCTTAATTGTAAATCTGGTTAGACTGAAGATTTTGAGTGTGAACTTTTCTCTTAATGTCCATTAGACTGACTTTTCTTGGCCTTTGAAACACATTTGTATTCTGCGGAGAAAAAGAAAAATTGATCCTTGAGGCCATTAATGGAAACACTCCTAATACCAGTTTTGAGTCTTTCAATTGATTCAATTAGATTTTTTAAATGTTTGTGCTAACAAAAAAAAAAACCCACTAATTTGGAGATATATACAGTAAGAAAGACATTGTTATAATATGAACAATGACTTATAAGTCAAATAGACATCAGATTTAGTATGATTTTTCCTGGATAGCTTAAAATCTCAATTTCTCAGACTGAAGAGGTTATAGAAGTGAAATCAGAAAGAGTGAACACCACAGGGAAGTCATCTGGGCATATCAATCACTGAGGAACTTCTATGAAAGCTTTTGGAAAGCTCACCTTCCGATCACTAACCCAGAATCAGGCTGAAACGTAATCCATAAAACTTTTAAATCTCTATAATTTGGCTTAAAATAAAATAGTACCTAATTTGTATAAAGTTGAACTTGGCACTATAAGGTCTTAAATATATAACTTTTACTCCACCTTTAACATTACTACCTTTAGAAAACTATTTCTAAACAACTTCTTGGGGTCTTACACTTAAAATACTTGGGGACTAGAAAGACTTTACCTAATGTAACCCTTTTATTTTACTGATGATTAAATTTAGGGGCAATGAGGTTAATCATTTCTATAAAGTCACACCATTAAATAATCATAGAGTAACCCCAATTCTCCTTACTTCCAGTTCAGCACTGACCACACACACTCTATGAATAAATATTAAAAGAAAAGTGCAGAAGACAGTAAACTATGGAGCCTTTGAAAGAGATGACTCCCCTTTGCTCTAGCAGCTTATTGATTATCTAGGAAGTCAAAGTTATAGACACTCAGGTATGTCACAAATACACCAATATAAATTGACTCCACTTAGAAATCTGATCTAAATGTTTGTGTTTCAGTTTTATAGAATTTAGAGTATATCTGCCACAGAAACAATGGCCATTGAAATTTATGCACAAAATTTTAACCTATACTATTGGTGAAATACAATATAATTTGTTCCTGAATCCTATATATTACATAGGGCACAATGAGGAAAAAAAAAAAAGAAAAGTAAGTAAATTATTCTTCTCTGCATATCTTTAATATAAAACAAATTCTAACCAGAAACAAATTGAACTAGATACACCTTAACTCTAATTTTCTTTTAAGCATCCCCTCATTATATCTTTTTCAATTATTTAATAAACTAGGCATTAGATATCTTCATGTTGGTCTAAGGCCCAATACATCTGACTACTCACAGGACCCATCACCCAAAATTACTTAGTGAATTGACTCCATGTAGGTAGCTCTAACTAGCATGAGAGTGACTGAAAGTGCGTGATATTCTAAAAGAATGTTTTTGTTTTGTTAGGAGGCTACTTGTTAAAGTATTGGTGATAGTTCAGGCAGTATAATAAGTGAAAAGAGGAAAAGATACCATAAATGTAATTTCCTGCAAAAGAATAACCTCATTGACATTTCAGTCTAAGTATAATCTCCTCAAATGTTCTACTTTTCTCAGTATCATGTAAATCCTTGTCTAAATCCATTGCCACCTCAATGTCTCGGTTGTTTTTTTCTTTTTCCAGATTCCAAGTACCACATGGGTTTCTCTGTCCATGTATAGTTTATTGTTGAGGACAAAAAATGACAAAAAAATCAAAAGAGGTGGTTATTTTTACATGTAAGTCTTGTTTGGGATGAGCCATCCAATGAAATAAAAATAGCTGGAAAATATGTGGCCACAAAAGTCTTCTGATACAGTAAATAAATGTTTTCCAAGGAAAAGACTCATGCAAGAAATTTATTCATATATACATATATATGTATGAATATATGTACACATTCATATATACACACACAGAGAACAAAGAATACACACACATACACACACACACAGTATTCTTTCTAAGTGGAGGTCAAAGTCTGAGTGGGCTAGGAACAATATACATGCAGAGTCACTGATTAACAAGAGGAACAGAGAAACCAGTGGTTGAGGCATTATATCTTTTACTTCTTTGTCATTAGGTCTAGCATTTATAACATCATCTCATTTAAGCTCCATCATCAACCTACAAGGTAAGTGTTTTCCTCATTTAGTTAGAAAGAAAATGCGAATAGTGAGAGGCCAGTTGTAGCGCTTTCAAAAGTAGGTTTGTGGTTGCAGTTTTAAAGTTGACTACGGAAAAAAAAAATCCTAGTTAATTTGGAAAAACACATCGTGCCATGGGATAAGGAAGATTCAAATGAAATATGAGTTGTGGTCCATAGTCTCTAGTCATTGTCATCTCCTAGAGGGTGGATTGCTAAAGGGTATGAAGTCCTTATCTTGGCACAATTTCATAATTGTGGTCAAGTTACTCAATTATTTGAGTGTGACTTAGACAAATTACTTAGATAGTCTGATTACAAGGAGACTTTACACCTTGTGGTTCAAAAAATAAATGGTGTTTAGGTTTGAATGTATTTATTTTATGAGGTCTGATTATTATATTCAACCCATCTCACCTAGGAACAGAGCAACTGTATATCAGGAAGAATTACCAACGTGTAGTATTGTATTATTCACTTCTCTTTTTGCTGCAAAAAATTATTCCAACAGAAAGAAATGTTTAGTTACTAACATGCCAAGAAATGTGAACCTTTTGTGTATTCTGACAGGAACTTTTGCTTTGTTTCAAAACATCTGTAAGTCATAGCAAATCTTCAATTTTCCTAACATCTCTTCATTTTAGACGCAATGTCTGTAGTTATACAGATCCAATGACTTCTCTTGACCTAATTTATACTGTACCAGGAGATTCTATTAAAAGAAACTAAATCACTGCAGTAGATTTATTCACCTTAAATAATTTAAGCTAATTGAAAAAGAACCAAACTAAAACTAAAACACTTCTCTCAAGCATTCAACTTCTGCATGTCAATTAGTAATTTAAATAACCAGCTAATCACAAAAGCTTTGTGAGAAACACGGACCTGTGCTATGTACACATCTCCCTACCTCCACTGAGCTGAAGATAGAAGTAAACATCAATTCTGATTCTACAAGTATGTATATCTCTTCTGTAGTTATTAGGTAATTCCAATAAAATGTTTTCATTGATGGACTTGAGATTTTTTTTAACTTTTCCAAAAAATTTTCAAAAGAACATAGAAAAATAGAAATATCCGAACATTTCACATCTAGTCACTCTTCTTTGTCAATGAGTTATGATAGTTCAAATTTGTAAGGTGACTTAAACAAAACAAAATTTAAAACACTTGTTATCTACAAAGATTAATACATCATAATAACCAAAGACTGAACTCCTATGGATTGGTTTAAAAATAACAAACTCAGGCCGGGCACAGTGGCTCATGCCTATAATCCCAGCACTTTGGGAGGCCGAGGAGAGCAGATCACTTGAGGTCAGGAGTTCAAGACCAGCCTGGCCAACACAGTGAAACCAATCTCCACTGAAAAAAATATACAAAAATTAGCCGGACATGGTGGCACGCGCCTGTAATCCCAGCTACCTGGGAGGCTGAGGCAGCAGAAGGATGTAAACCTGGGAGGAAGAGGTTGCAGTGAGCAGAGATCGTGCCACTGCAC
>NW_012123376.1:3891402-3894915 GCF_000951035.1 Colobus angolensis palliatus | reverse complement strand
CAACATGGAGAAATCCCATCTCCACTGAAAAAAATATACAAAAATTAGCCGGACATGGTGGCACACGCCTGTAATCCCAGCTACCTGGGAGGCTGAGGCAGCAGAAGGATGTAAACCTGGGAGGAAGAGGTTGCAGTGAGCAGAGATCGTGCCACTGCACTCCAGCCTGGGTAACAGAGTGAGACTCCATCTCAAAAAAAAAAAAAATTACAAACTCAGTTTATTATTATTTTATTATTGTTACTTTTCTTCTTCTTAAGATGAAGTTATTAAATATAAGTTTGATTTATGCAATGTTCACAGTGGCACCTAATGTGATTAGAAATTATAATATTCTAATTGTCCCATCCTTTGGAACTCCATTTGTAAAATCAATGGTCATTTTTTCTCACGCAAGTATTTGATTTTATAATTCAGCCATTTGTAATACCTGGAATATGTGGCATAATGACATGTATGACAGTCCTACAAAGAGTTTCAAAAGCTTTTTGCAATACTCTTACCATACATCTTTCTTATGAGAATTAGAAAATTCAAACATAACTTTATCTTGGAGGTAAAGCCCTTTGAAATATTGCTAAAGTGCATACTGAATAAAGACAACACACTTAAGCGGACTTTCTCCCCTTTAAACAGCATTCATCTTTTCAAAAGCAATAGATTCTCAGTCCACACGGAGTCTGTTGCATTATTCATTTCATGTGCAACCTCATGCTGGACCATAAATTGTTACTTTATCTAATCAAAGGGGACTTAACTCTACAGAAGGTCAAAGGTTTAATTTTGTGAAGTATTATCTTACGCTATGAGTTTAACCGAAAAATAGAAGAAGAAAAACAGCCAAGAAACTGGTAATAAATGAACCTTTATTGCCTCAGGCATTGGCCTAGTTAATAAACTTTCATTGAAGGTTTCTTTCAACTGTTACGGACAATGAGAGGGAAAAAATCTTAAATTACAGCCATGTGTGACTTTTAAAGCAGTCATTCTTTTTATCTCAACCTTCCTAGCTCAGGGAAAGAAGAAAAAAAAAAAGACAAAGAGAGATTGTCTTCGATCTCTTAACCAAAAATGTATGTTTCTAAACAGATGAAAAAGTACAGATAAACTTTTCTGAAAGCAGAGGTCAGCTTTGAACAATATTAAAAAAAAATGCTTTCTTGAGGTGTTGAATCTTAGAAAACAATCTCTCTAGCTCAACGTAAAACTACAAAAGGGAGGAGGAGGACATGCTTTCTTCCCAACAAGCCTAACCCTTAAATTGTAGTCTCCTGCTTAGCACAACATAATGCCTTATAATCTTGTCATTATTGCACAAAGTCAGCTGTAGTTTTGATATTAATTAAAAGCATTGTAAATAAAACAGTATCTATGTATTATCTGACCTGTTTTAATGAAGAAATCCTTCCTCTATCATCAGAAATGCTAGTAGCAGAATAATTAATTGATATACAATTAAAATTTTTAAGAGGAACAATTTTATCTTCTTAGCTGATATTCTCAACCAACAATGTTCTATGTGTCGTTTTTATATCAATATTTTCTAGAGAAGTAAATGAACTGAGTTCTTCTCAACTATATCCACTTTTTCAGCCGGCACTGTGTTGCGGACGAAAGTTATCACAGCCTCAATTCCACTTCCATGCCACAGTATAAATAAGGTAGATCCTCCTGTCACCAACAGAGTTCATATAAACTGTGAAATAAGGAAGCAATGTTTTGCATCATACCTCAGATCTTCTTCAAGAGAAGGGGAAAGAGAGCTGGCTCTGTACTCCTAACGGGACCCTCTCTGCCAGGTTCTATCCACAAATCACAATGCTCTCAGCAGGGCACCCAACCCTATTCCACCTAGCAGCATTTGGACAGAACTGGGGCTCTACTTCATTCCAGGGACATGTCCCCAGGATGCTATCTTGGCCACCTTTGAATCTGAACATGATGGCTGCTTACACCAGCAGCACCAGGTGAAAGCAAGGCCAGGCTCCCTACTAAGAAATGCACTCTGCACAGCTGGAAGGCAATGAGTTCTTCTGGGGTCAAGGATGAAGTAGGTTTATAGCAGAGGCTCTGCTGCTTTTCTATATTTGCCAAGAATAGCAAAGGAGACTTCCGAGAAGAGACCATCTAACCTGAATCATGAACGGAAAAAAAAAAAAAAAAATCAAGTTCTATTCATAGAATATTAAGGACACAAACACAGTGTTTCTAAGAATGTGGTAAAACTTAGATATCAGAATCCAAAGCAAGTTGGAAGAGTTGGTTTTCATTGAATTAGTAGAGGGTTTTAGAATCAACGAGCAGGTTTGATTTTATGCAAGAAACCATAAAGTGCTACTCCAAGTTTAGGAGGGGAAGCATTGTCAGAAGAGCAATTGATAAACATGATTCCCCCCACACTTGACTTACGGCATAATTTTTACACGTGCATATAACTGAGGATCTTAAGAAGAAAAAGGTGAAGAAAATGCAGAAATATCAACTACTTTCTAGAATGAAACACTATAGTTTAGAATGTACATAAATGAAAGACAAGTTGCATGTATGTGTGTAAACGATTTAGTAATAGCAAGGGTGGTCATGGTTTATAATTTCAATAATCTCATTTATTGTTCTTTAAGAGAAAAAGCCTGAGGTACATTTAGAAGGTCATCTCAAGGTCAGAGAAGCATGGGAGAGTAACAAAAGCAGGTATCTCAAGTCTAATTCTTTGTTCCATTAATCAGACTTTTATGGGCTTGGGAAAGTTTGCTACAGTACACAGGGAGGATAAGAAAAAGGAAAGATCAAGGGAATTCAAAGGATTTATTAAAAGTGCAGACAGTAACTCCAACTAGTGTTTTCGCTAGATAGACACAATTAATTAATTGTAACATTGTGAAACTAAAATGCTGAAAGAACGTGCTCATGCCTGCAATGCAGTAATGTAGCAAAATACGTATAATCTTTCAACCACCAGGAGCTTTTGTTGGTTTTTTAACCTAATCCACAGCTTGACATAGATCCTAGGGTAATAGAACACAGTTCTTTGATTGAAATAATATTTAAACATTGCTGCACTAGCCTGGTGGCCTAATAAGTCTGTGTTTCTGAAACTTGAGAAATTTCAAGTTTGGAAACAAACTGAGAGACTGAGCTCTGGCTTGAAAAGTCCTTCAAGAACTTGCCTTTGAGACTGGAATATACCCTTTCCAGTTTAACAGGACCAAAAGAGATATAAAACTTCTGTAATTGGCCAGGTGCGGTGGCTCACGCCTGTAATACCAGCACTTTGGGAGGCCAAGGCAGGCAGATCACGAGGTCGGGGTTCGAGACCAGCCTGGCCAACGTGGTAAAAGCCCCGTCTCTACTAAAAATACAAAACTTTGCCAGACCTTGTGGCGGGTGCCTGTAATCCCAGCTACTTGAGAGGCTGAAACAGGAGAATCGCTTGAACCCAGGAGGCGGAGGTTGCCCTGAGCCGAGATCACGCCACTGCACTCCAGCCTGGGCAACAAGAGCAAAACTCTGTCT